>NC_045442.1:87490409-87568792 GCF_002776525.5 Piliocolobus tephrosceles | reverse complement strand
CAGCACCCATCAATTCATCATTTATATCAGGTATAACTCCCCAATGCAATCCCTCCCCCCTACCCCCTCCCCATGATAGGCCCCAGTGTGTGATGTTCCCCTTCCCGAGTCCAAGTGAGCTCATTGTTCAGTTCCCACCTATGAGTGAGAACATGCGGTGTTTGGTTTTCTCTTCTTGTGATAGTTTGCTAAGAATGATGGTTTCCAGCTGCATCCATGTCCCTACAAAGGACGCAAACTCATCATTTTTTATGGCTGCATAGTATTCCATGGTGTATATGTGCCACATTTTCTTAATCCAGTCTGTCACTGATGGACATTTGGGTTGATTCCAAGTCTTTGCTATTGTGAATAGTGCCGCAATAAACCTACGTGTGCATGTGTCTTTGTAGTAGCATAATTTATAATCCTTTGGGTATATACCCAGTAGTGGGATGGCTGGGTCATATGGTACATCTAGTTCTAGATCTTTGAGGAATTGCCATACTGTTTTCCATAATGGTTGAACTAGTTTACAATCCCACCAACAGTGTAAAAGTGTTCCTATTTCTCCACATCCTCTCCAACACCTGTTGTTTCCTGATTTTTTAATGATTGCCATTCTAACTGGTGTGAGATGGTATCTCATTGTGGTTTTGATTTGCATTTCTCTGATGGCGAGTGATGATGAGCATTTTTTCATGTGTCTGTTGGCTGTATGAATGTCTTCTTTTGAGAAATGTCTGTTCATATCCTTTCCCCACTTTTTGATGGGGTTGTTTGTTTTTTCTTGTATATTTGTTTGAGTTCTTTGTAGATTCTGGAAATTAGCCCTTTGTCAGATGAGTAGATTGCAAAAATTTTCTCCCATTCTATAGGTTGCCTGTTCACTCTGATGGTAGTTTCTTTTGCTGTGCAGAAGCTCTTTAGTTTAATGAGATCCCATTTGTCAATTTTGGCTTTTGCTGCCGTTGCTTTTGGTGTTTTAGACATGAAGTCCTTGCCCATGCCTATGTCCTGAATGGTACTACCTAGATTTTCTTCTAGGGTTTTTATGGTATTAGGTCTAACATTTAAGTCTCTAATCCATCTTGAATTAATCTTCATATAAGGAGTAAGGAAAGGATCCAGTTTCAGCTTTCTACTTATGGCTAGCCAATTTTCCCAGCACCATTTATTAAATAGGGAATCCTTTCCCCATTTCTTGTTTTTGTCAGGATTGTCAAAGATCAGATGGTTGTAGATGTGTGGCATTATTTCTGAGGACTCCGTTCTGTTCCATTGGTCTATATCTCTGTTTTGGTACCAGTACCATGCTGTTTTGGTTACTGTAGCCTTGTAGTATAGTTTGAAGTCAGGTAGCGTGACGCCTCCGGCTTTGTCCTTTTGACTTAGGATTGTCTTGGCAATGCGGGCTCTTTTTTGGTTCCATATGAACTTTAAAGCAGTTTTTTCCAATTCGGTGAAGAAACTCATTGGTAGCTTGATGGGGATGGCATTGAATCTATAAATGACCTTGGGCAGTATGGCCATTTTCACGATATTGATTCTTCCTATCCATGAGCATGGTATGTTCTTCCATTTGTTTGTGTCCTCTTTGATTTCACTGAGCAGTGGTTTGTAGTTCTCCTTGAAGAGGTCCTTTACATCCCTTGTAAGTTGGATTCCTAGGTATTTTATTCTCTTTGAAGCAATTGTGAATGGAAGTTCATTCCTGATTTGGCTCTCTGCTTGTCTGTTACTGGTGTATAAGAATGCTTGTGATTTTTGCACATTAATTTTGTATCCTGAGACTTTGCTGAAGTTGCTTATCAGCTTAAGAAGATTTTGGGCTGAGACGATGGGGTTTTCTAAATACACAATCATGTCATCTGCAAACAGGGACAATTTGACTTCCTCTTTTCCTAACTGAATACCCTTGATTTCTTTCTCTTGCCTGATTGCCCTAGCCAGAACTTCCAACACTATGTTGAATAGGAGTGGTGAGAGAGGGCATCCCTGTCTTGTGCCAGTTTTCAAAGGGAATTTTTCCAGTTTTTGCCCATTCAGTATGATATTAGCTGTGGGTTTGTCATAAATAGCTCTTATTATTTTGAGGTACGTTCCATCAATACTGAATTTATTGAGCGTTTTTAGCATGAAGGGCTGTTGAATTTTGTCAAAAGCCTTTTCTGCATCTATTGAGATAATCATGTGGTTCTTGTCTTTGGTTCTGTTGATATGCTGGATTACGTTGACTGATTTGCGAATGTTGAACCAGCCTTGCATCCCAGGGATGAAGCCCACTTGATCATGGTGGATAAGCTTTTTGATGTGCTGCTGAATCCGGTTTGCCAGTATTTTATTGAGGATTTTTGCATCGGTGTTCATCAGGGAGATTGGTCTAAAATTCTCTTTTTTTTGTTGTGTCTCTGCCAGGCTTTGGTATCAGGATGATGTTGGCCTCATAAAATGAGTTAGGGAGGATTCCCTCTTTTTCTATTGATTGGAATAGTTTCAGAAGGAATGGTACCAGCTCCTCCTTGTACCTCTGGTAGAATTCAGCTGTGAATCCATCTGGTCCTGGGCTTTTTTTGGTGGGTAGGCTATTAATTGTTGCCTCAATTTCAGAGCCTGCTATTGGTCTATTCAGGGATTCAACTTCTTCCTGGTTTAGTCTTGGAAGAGTGTATGTGTCCAGGAAATTATCCATTTCTTCTAGATTTTCTAGTTGATTTGCGTAGAGGTGTTTATAGTATTCTCTGATGGTAGTTTGTATTTCTGTGGGGTCGGTGGTGATATCCCCTTTATCATTTTTTATTGCGTCTATTTGATTCCTCTCTCTTTTCTTCTTAATTAGCCTTGCTAGCGGTCTGTCAATTTTGTTGATCTTTTCAAAAAACCAACTCCTGGATTCATTGATTTTTTGGAGGGGTTTTTGTGTCTCTATCTCCTTCAGTTCTGCTCTGATCTTAGTTATTTCTTGCCTTCTGCTAGCTTTTGAATGTGTTTGCTCTTGCCTCTCTAGTTCTTTAATTGTGATGTTAGACTGTCAATTTTAGATCTTTCCTGCTTTCTCTTGTGGGCACTTAGTGCTATAAATTTCCCTCTACACACTGCTTTAAATGTGTCCCAGAGATTCTGGTATGTTGTATCTTTGTTCTCATTGGATTCAAAGAACATCTTTATTTCTGCTTTCATTTTGTTATGTACCCAGTAGTCATTCAGGAGCAGGTCGTTCAGTTTCCATGTAGTTGAGCGGTTTTGATTGAGTTTCTTAGTCCTGAGTTCTAGTTTGATTGCACTGTGGTCTGAGAGACAGTTTGTTATAATTTCTGTTCTTTTACATTTGCTGAGGAGTGCTTTACTTCCAATTATGTGGTCAATTTTGGAATAAGTGTGATGTGGTGCTGAGAAGAATGTATATTCTGTTGACTTGGGGTGGAGAGTTCTATAGATGTCTATTAGGTCCGCTTGGTGCAGAGATGAGTTCAATTCCTGGATATCCTTGTTAACTTTCTGGCTCGTTGATCTGTCTAATGTTGACAGTGGAGTGTTGAAGTCTCCCATTATTATTGTATGGGAGTCTAAGTCTCTTTGTAAGTCTCTAAGGACTTGCTTTATGAATCTGGGTGCTCCTGTATTAGGTGCATATATATTTAGGATAGTTAGCTCTTCCTGTTGGATTGATCCCTTTACCATTATGTAATGGCCTTCTTTGTCTCTTTTGATCTTTGATGGTTTAAAGTCTGTTTTATCAGAGACTAGGATTGCAACCCCTGCTTTTTTTTGTTCTCCATTTGCTTGGTAGATCTTCCTCCATCCCTTTATTTTGAGCCTATGTATGTCTCTGCATGTGAGATGGGTCTCCTGAAGACAGCAGACTGATGGGTCTTGACTCTTTATCCAGTTTGCCAGTCTGTGTCTTTTAATTGGAGCATTTAGTCCATTTACATTTAAGGTTAATATTGTTATGTGTGAACTTGATCCTGCCATTATGATATTAACTGGTTATTTTGCTCATTAGTTGATGCAGTTTCTTCCTTGCCTCGATGGTCTTTACATTTTGGCATGTTTTTGCAATGGCTGGTACCGGTTGTTCCTTTCCATGTTTAGGGCTTCCTTCAGGGTCTCTTGTAAGGCAGGCCTGGTGGTGACAAAATCTCTAAGCATTTGCTTATCTGTAAAGAATTGTATTTCTCCTTCACTTATGAAACTTAGTTTGGCTGGATATGAAATTCTGGGTTTAAAATTCTTTTCCTTAAGAATGTTGAATATTGGCCCCCACTCTTTTCTGGCTTGTAGAGTTTCTGCCGAGAGATCTGCTGTCAGTCTGATGGGCTTCCCTTTGTGGGTAACCCGACCTTTCTCTCTGGCTGCCCTTAAGATTTTTTCCTTCATTTCAACTTTGGTGAATCTGACAATTATGTGTCTTGGAGTTGCTCTTCTGGAGGAGTATCTTTGTGGCGTTCTCTGTATTTCCTGAATTTGAATGTTGGCCTGCCCTGCTAGGTTGGGGAAGTTCTCCTGGATGATATCCTGTAGAGTGTTTTCCAATTTGGTTCCATTTTCCCCCTCACTTTCAGGCACCCCAATCAGACGTAGATTTGGTCTTTTGACATAATCCCATACTTCTTGCAGGCTTTGTTCATTTCTTTTTCTTCTTTTTTCTTTTGGTTTCTCTTCTCGCTTCATTTCATTCATTTGATCCTCCATCGCTGATACTCTTTCCTCCAGTTGATCGAGTCAGTTACTGAAGCTTGTGCATTTGTCACGTATTTCTCGTGTCATGGTTTTCATCTCTGTCATTTCGTTTATGACCTTCTCTGCATTAATTAGTCTAGCTGTCAATTCTTCCACTCTTTTTTCAAGATTTTTAGTTTCTTTGCGCTGGGTACGTAATTCCTCCTTTAGCTCTGAGAGGTTTGATGGACTGAAGCCTTCTTCTCTCATCTCATCAAAATCCTTCTCTGACCAGCTTTGATCCATTGCTGGCAATGGGCTGTGCTCCTTTGCAGGAGGAGATGCGCTCTTATTTTTTGAATTTCCAGCTTTTCTGCCCTGCTTTTTCCCCATCTTTGTGGTTTTATCTGTCTCTGGTCTTTGATGATGGTGACGTACTGATGGGGTTTTGATATAGGTGTCCTTCCTGTTTGATAGTTTTCCTTCTGAGAGTCAGGACCCTCAGCTATAGGTCTGTTGGAGATTGCTTGAGGTCCACTCCAGACCCTGTTTGCCTGGGTATCAGCAGCAGAGGTTGCAGAAGACAGAATATTGCTGAACAGCGAGTGCACCTGTCTGATTCTTGCTTTGGAAGCTTCCTCTCAGGGGTGTACTCCACCCTGTGAGGTGTGAGGTGTCAGACTGCCCCTAGTGGGGGATGTCTCCCAGTTAGGCTACTCAGGGGTCAGGGACCCACTTGAGCAGGCAGACTGCCCCTTCTCAGATCTCAACCTCCGTGTTGGGAGATCCACTGCTCTCTTCAAAGCTGTCAGACAGAGTCATTCACGTTTGCACAGGCTTCTGCTCCTTTAGCTGAGCCCTGTCCCCAGAGGCGGAGTCTACAGAGACAGGCAGGTTTCCTTGAGCTGCTGTGAGCTCCACCCAGTTCGAGCTTCCCAGCGGCGTTATTTACCTACTTAAGCCTCAGCGACGGTGGGCGCCCCTCCCCCAGCCTCGCTGCTGCCTTGTGGTTAGATTGCGCAGACTGCTGTGTTAGCAAGGAGGGAGGCTCCGTGGACGTGGGACCCTCCCGGCCAGGTGTGGGATATATTCTCCGGTGTGCCGGTGTTATAGCACAGTATTGGGGTGGGAGTTACCTGATTTTCCAGGTGTTGTGTGTCTCAGTTCCCCTGGCTAGGAAAAGGGACTCCCTTCCCCCTCGTACTTCCCAGGTGAGGCGATGCCTCGCCGTGCTTCAGCTCTCGCTGGTCAGGCTGCAGCAGCTGACCCGCAGGGATTGTCCGGCACTCCCGAGTGAGATGACCCCAGTACCTCAGTTGAAAATGCAGAAATCACCGGTCTTCTGTGTCGCTCGCGCTGGGAGATGGAGACTGGAGCTGTTCCTATTCGGCCATCTTGCTCCGCCCATCGGGATTTTCTATGAAGATAATCGTGTCATCTGTTGGTAGGTACAGTCTTGTTTCTCCCTTTACAGTCTGTGTGTCTTTTTTTTTTTTTTTTTTTTTTTAAATCTTACCTTATCGTACTGGCTGGGACTTGTAGTATGGTGTTAAATTGGGATGGTGAAGGGGGACATCTTTGATTTGCTACCTTTAGGGGAAAAGCATTCACCCTTTAACCATTTAAGTATATCATGACTCTTTTTGTAAATGCCCTTATTACATTGAAGAAGATTTCTGGGAAATTTTCACCATGAATAGATGTTAAATTTTGTCATATGTCTGTTCTGCATCAATTGGTATTGTGATGTGCTTTTTCTTTTGATTAGTAATATTATGCATTATATTTACTGGCTTTTAAAAATTGAATCATCCTTGAGTTCCTTGGATAAGCCCCATAAGCGGTACGTTTTTATTCTTTTAATATTTTTCTAGATTGAGTTTGCTAATATTTTGTTGAGCTTTTTTAAATCTATGTCTATGAAGTATATTCATGTGTAATTTCTTTCATGATGTCTTTGTCTAGTTTGAAGCAGAGTGATATTGAACTCATATAGTGAGTAAAAAATTGTCTCTTTTTCTTCTATTATCTAGAATAGATTTATAAAATTAGTGTTATTTCTCCTTTGAATTTAGACTTACCATTAAAACCATCTGGACCTAGATATTTCTTTATTAAAAGTTCTTTAAACAATATTTTTATTTTAAAATAGTTTTAGATTACAGAAATATTTATGAACATAATATAGATTGTTTCCACATACCCTATACCCAGTTTCCCTACTATTAACATCTTATATTATCATGGTATATTTGTTACAAATAAACCAATATTAATACATTATTTTTAAAGAAAGTCCATACTTTATTTAGATTGTTTTTAGTTTTTGCCTAATGTTCTGTTCTAGGAGCTCATCGAGGGTACCACTTTATATTTACTCATAACGTCTCTTTAGAATTTTCCTGACTATGACAGACTATTTATTTCTGATGATTTTGAAAGTTTGAAGAAGCACTGGAAAGGTACTTTGCCACTCAGTTGGGATTTGTCTGATTCTTATTATTAGACTGGGAGTATAGATTTTTGAAAGAAAAACCACTTAGATAAAGTGCCAATTACATCATATCAAATATATATACTATCATTGTTAGGGTAAGCATTATATATCATTGTTGGTGTGACCTTTGTCACCTGGCTATGATAGGATTTGACAGGTTTTTCTACTGTAAAGTTACTCTCCCCAACTCCCTGCTATACTCTGAAGGAAAGTCACTATGCAGAGTCCATACTTAAAGAGTAGGGAATTACTTTCTTGAAGGTGAACTGTCTACTTAAATTATTTGGAATTCTATATCGAAGATTTGTCTGTTCTCTTCTGATAGGGCTCCGATGAGTGAAGGAACACCACGGCTCTTGTCTCGACTTGAATTGGATAAAATGACACAGACACAAGTGCAGTGGTTTTAAGGAGCAGAGAGTTCAATAGGCAAGTGAGAAGGAAGAAGCTCCTCCATACAGAGGTGGGTAGGGGGTGCTCCGAGAGAGGAAACCCCATGTGCAGTTGGAAAGTGGCTGCTTATATGAGTAGGCTGGAGGAGGTGGTGTCTGATTTGCACAGGGCTCAGGGGATTGGTTTGACCAGGCATGTCATACAAGCAGCTCAAAAAAAAAAAAAAAAAAACAAAAACTGGCCTTCCCACCCTAGCCTTTTGATATGCAAATACAGGGAGCCCTTACGTGCTACACACCTGGGGATACATGGGGGAGGCCATGTTCCCAGGTACATGCGGGGGCAAGGGCAAGAAGAAGAAGGCAGAAGTCGCCATTTTTGGGTGAATCCAGTTTCTAATGGCTTGCATTTACGCATTAAAGGTTGCCAACCTGGCTCTAAGAGCCGGAGCTTTCCTGCTAGAAAAGAAAAGTTTCTGGAGCTGCTTTAAAAGAAAGAAAAACTTCCCAAGGACTCTTTTTCCTTTCTATTTGCCTACAATAATTTCTTAATAACTCCTATAACACTTCCATTTATTTATTTCTTCAATTATCTATTTATATCAGTATGAGGTTGTATATATTTATTTTGTAGTTTATGTTATTATCTAATACTATTTTATTTATTTTATTGATGAAGTCTTTCCAACATTGGTTTTTGGCAGCTATTTCTGTTGACTGCTTCTCTTTGCCATAACTCCATTATTTGCTTTAAAAAAAAAAAAAAAAAAAAAGCTGCCTTTTTCCAGATTTACAAGATACTCCAAGCTTATTTTGTGTATTTCCTGTAGCAGTCTTATAATCTGCCCTTTCTCCAAAGAGTTCTGATTCCTTCTATTGGTGAATAGTGTCAGGAACCTATGATCTGGGTGCTAGGTCTGTTCATTGTTACTGGGTTGTCATTGCTTCTAGCCCTTCTCAGCTGTCAGATTAAGGAAATATATGTGTGTCTAATAACCTGTGTATATACACTTATCTGTAAACATTTCTATATGTAATTAATTGTATCTATGAAATGGCTCCATTGTCTGGGGTATATACCCTGGTTCTTTGTCTCGGTTTGTAGCAGGATGAGCCACAGACAAAACTCCTCAGACACCAAGTTAAACAAGGAAGGGGTTTATTCTGCCAGAGACATTGGCAAGACTCCTGTCTCAAGAGCCAAGCTCCCCGAGTGAGCAATTCCTGTCCCGTTTCAGGGCTCACAACTCTAAGGGGGTGCGTGTGAGAGGGTCGTGATTGATTAAGCAGGGGGTATGTGACAGGGGGCTACATGCACTGGTAATTAGATCGGAACAAAATAAGATAGGGATTTTCACAGTGCATTTCTACACAATGTCTGTAATCTATAGATAACATAACCGATTAGGTCAGGGGTCGATCTTTAACTACCAGGCCCAGGGTGCGGTGCCGGGCTGTCTGCCTGTGGATTTCATTTCTGCCTTTTAGTTTTTACTTCCTTCTTTGGAGGCAGAAATTGGGCATAAGATGATATGAGGGGTGGTCTCCTCCCTTAGGTTGAGAAAGAGTTCAAGACACGGACACACACAAGGAGTGGGTTTAGGAGTGGAAAGTTTAATAGACAAAGTGGAAGAAAGAGAGGAAAAGCTTTCTCGTGCTGATAAAGTGGGTTGCCCAAGAGAGGATCTCTGGTTTGTGGCAGAACACAGTTGATTTTGTACAGAGGCTTGATGACGCAGTGAATGATTGACATAGGGCCCAGGGGATTGGTTTGACCAGGTGTGCCATTTACATAACCTTGGAAAGATGGACCCTCCCACAATAAGGTCTTTTATTGTGCAGATGTGCCTTCTACCTACAGGTTGCCATGATATCTACACACATTTTTACCTGGAGGTCACCAAGACACCAACACATGTGGTCTCAAGGAAAAGAGGGTGGCAAATGCCATATTAAAGGTACCTGGCTTCCAGGTACAGCTGCTTGTATTTACATATGAAAGCCCCTAGTTTGCATATCTATCAGGCTTTCTGTTAGAAAAGAAATGGTTTAGGGCTGTTTTCATTAAAGGAAAATTCCACTGTGAATTTTTACCCTTTCTATCTGCCTAAAGATAATTTCTTAATAAGTCCTGTACTATCTATATTAAGCCAAACACGAGTTCATACTGATGTCTACAACTCTCATTCATTACCACATGGATCATTCTAGCCTCCTTCCCATTATTACCAGTAATCCCCAGCTCCAACAGTGTGAAACCTAGCTCCCATTTGCCAATTATTTGTGCAAATTTCAATCCCTGTATACATGTATTGTGGCATCAGAAGTGTTAAAACATACCCCTGTGAGAAATAATTATCAATTAGAATACAGTGCTTACGTACAGTTTCTTTAGCTTTTAGGCTTACAGGCTCCATTCATAGCAAAGTTACTTAAATCAGCAACTTTTTAGCCCAGTGAGGTCTTTTTAAATACTTTTATTACATTCTACATGCCATTTTAGGATCTTCTAACCTTTTCTCATCTTTAAATTATATTTTTCTCTGTGCATTTTAGTTGAGGATGTTTTTACTGACCTATCTTCAAGCTCACTGATTTCTCACTTGTAGCAACTCTGCTGATGAGCCCATCAGAGGCATTCTTTCTTTCTTTATTTTTTTTACAGTGGCTTATTTCTAACTTAAAAAAAAAGAGAGAGAGAAAAAAAAACTTTCCCTCAGAGCATTTCCTAATAAATGTTCTGAGAGCATTACTCGCCTTGCATGTTATTCACTTTTCTATTACAGGCTTTAACATATTAGTGACAGTTATTTTAAATTATCTGTCCGATAATGCCAACAACTATGTCATATCTACCTTGGTAAATATTGTATGTGGCACTTGAAAATAACGTATATTCTGCTGTTGTCTTGTAAAGCATTCTGTAAATGTCATTTGTATCTATTTAGTTTTTGGTGTTGTTCAGTTCTTTCGTATACTTGTTTTTTCTTTTTCTTAGTTAAACACATTACTAACATAGGAGTGTTGAAGTCTCCAATTATATGTGTGCATTTCTCTATTTCTCCTTTTAATTCTGCTGTTTTTTTGTTCCAAGTATTTTGGAGCTCTTTAGTTAGGCATATGTTTATATACTTTTAGGATTTTTGTATCTTCTTGGTGAATTGACAATTTTATTATTATGTAATATTCTTCTTTATCCTTGGTAATTTTTTTTCCTCTGAAGTGTACTTTGTCTGATACTAATATACTCACCAAAGTACAATTTTAGTATTTGCATACTATCTCATTTTTCATTCTTTACTTGTAACCTGTCTATATGAGCGTATTTGAAATTTATTTCTTGTAAACTATATATAGTGCGATCATATTTATTTGTTTAGTGAATCTGAAAAATCTGTCTTTTTTATTAAGTTAAAAACACAATATAAATTTTTGCTATATATTTATCTGCAAATATAAAATTTGTCATGTTAACCATTTTAAGTCTATCATCTACTAATGTTAACTATATGCACATTGTTGTACAACAGATCTTTAGAACTTATTCATCTTGCAAAACTGGAATTCTATGCTCATTGAATGACAACTCCCCTTTTCCATTTCCTTCCAGCCTCCAGTAAAGACTATTTATTATACTTTCTGTTTCCCAGAGTATGACTACTTCAAATGCTTCATAAAATAGAATCATGTCGGATTAGTCCTGGCAATCTCTGTCTTTTAACTGGGTGAGTTTAGGCCATTTCTATTTAACTTAGTTATTAATACATTTGGATTTAACTATGCCATATTACTATTTGTTTGATTTCCCCTCTGTTTTGCTTTTTTATGTTTCCCCATTTTCTGCCTTCTTTGATTATTTTGATTTTTTTTTTTTGTATTATCTTTTAATTTACCAAGCATGTTTTTGCTGTATCTCTTGGAATAGATTTATTTAGTATTACTTTGAAAATTATAATGAACATATTTTACTTTTCACAGGTTAATTAGAATCAATGTTTTATCACTTAAGTGGAATATAGAAAACCTACAACCATATGTGTCACTTTACCTCCCCACTTTATGTTATAGATGTCTTTTACGTTACATTTATATACATTGAAATATTTATTTAATGTTATCATTTTTCTTTTAACTATCAAATGTATTTTAAAGAATTCAAGAGGATTAGAATAGCCCATTATATTTACTAAGATATTTGCCATTTCTCTTTCTTATTCTCCCTGATGTACCATTTTCTTTTGGTATCATTTTCTTTCTGTCTGAAGAACTTCCTTTAGCAATTCTTTTACAGCACATCTGCTAGCAAAATATTCTTAGTTTCCTTTCATCAATAACGCTGTCATTTCACCTTCAATTTTTAAAGGTTGTTTTGATAACTATAAAATTTCAACTTGACAGTAGGGTGTGGCAGCTCACGCCTGTAATCCCAGCACTTTGGGAAGCTGAAGCGGGTGGATCACGAGATCGGGAGATAGAAACCATCCTGGCTAGCATGGTAAAACCCTGTCTCTACTAAAAATAAAAATTATTAAAAAATTAGCCGAGCTTGGTGGTGGGCATTTGTAGTCCCAGCTGCTCGGGAGACTGAGGAAGGAGAATGGCATGAGCCCAGGATGCAGAGCTTGCAATGAGCTGACATCACGCCACTGCACTCCAGCCTGGGCGACAGAGTAAGACTCTGTCTCAAAAAAAAAAAAAAAATTCAAATTGACAGTTATTTTCTTTTTGTTTGTTTGTTTGCTTGTTTTTGTTTTGAGACAGAGTCTCGCTCTGTCAGTCAGGCTGGAGTGCATTGGCACAAACATGTGTATACACTTATAGGATTTTTGCTGCAGGATTTAACTGCAGCCTCGGCCTCCCGGGCTCCAGTGATTCTTCCACCTCAGTCTCCTAAGTAGTTGGGACTGCAGGCATATGCCACCACATTTGGCTAATTTTTAAAGTTTTTTGTAGAGACAGAGTCTCACTATGTTGCCCAGGCTAGTCTCAAACTCCTGGGCTCATGTGATCCTCCTGCCTCGGCCTCACAAGGCTCTGAGATTACAGATGTGAACCACCATGCCTGGCCCTAACAGTTTTTTTCTTTCAGTAATTGAAAAATATTATGCCATTTACTTTCGTAGTTTCTGGTTGGAAATCTATGGAAGGCCATTATTCTAAGTGAATTGATGCGGGAACAGAAAACCAACTACCACATGTTCTCACTTATAAGGGGGACTAAAAAATGAGTATACATGGACATAAAGATGGGAACAACAGACACTGGGAACTACTAGAGTAGGTAGGATGGGAGGGGGTGAGGGCTGAAGAACTACCTATCCGGTACTATGCTCATTATTTGGGTGATGGGATCATTCATACAGCCAATCTCGCTGACACACAATTTACCCATGTAACAAACCTGCATATGTAACCCCAGAAATTAGAAGTTGAAAAAAAAACAAACAATACAAATTATTCTTCCCTTATAGGTAATGTGCGTATTTTCTGGTTGATTTCAAGTATTTTGTCCTTGAGTTTATGGTAATTTGATTATGATTGGTCTAAGCATAAAATTTCTTTGAGTTTATCCCATTTGAGATTCACTCATCTTCCTGAATCTGTAGGTTTATGTAGTTTCCCAAACTTGGGAATTTTTCAGCCATTATCTCTTGAAATGTACTTTTTAGCACTGTTTTCTGTTGTCCTGAGACTCTGATGACAAGAATGTTATACCTTTATTATTTTCCCCCAGGTCTGAGGCTCTGTTCATTTGCTTTAAATCTTTTTATTTTTCTGATTTCCAAATTGGATAATTTCTACTGATCTATTTTCAGTTTCACTCACCATTTAATCTGTCATCTCAATTGTGCTTTTGAGCTCTTTCAATGAGTTTTATATTTCCGTTATTGTATTTTTTAGTTCTATATTTTCATTTGTTTTTCTTTTCATATCATTGCTGGGACCATTTTTCTTTTAATTTTAGTGTGTTTGCAATTGCTTGTTAGAACATTTTTAAATAGCTGATTTCAAGTATGTGTCAGCTAATTCCAACCTCTGTGCCATCTCAGTGTTTGTATCTATTGTGTCCATTTGCTGAATAGTTTTGGACTGAGGTATCATGCTTTGAGGTTTGAAGTAAAACCATTTGGAGAATGTTGATATATTTATTTTAGGAAGAAATTGACCTGGTTAAATTTGAGCCAAAAGTTTTATCCCATCTGAAGTGGTTTCCCATCAGCTCAGTCTTCAAAACTTTTAAAGAGCTATTCAGATCTGTCCCATTTGTATATCATCCAGTTGTAGTGTGGGTTCTGGCCAGAAATCTTTCTGTTAGTTCAATTTTCAATGTCTTTGTTATACTGATTAGTATCAGATCCAATCATACGTAGTTTTGGAGTAAACTTTGGGATTACTTAACATAATGGAGTTTCTTTCTTGAGGTCCTTCATCATTACAATCTCCTCAGTACATCTTGTTTCCTTGAGGCTCTTCTTTTAGGTTCTGTAGCCAGAAACATAGAGCCTTAGGTACTCTTCTCTGTTGCTTACTTTTGTGACTGTACCTATGTCCTGGAGCAATACACAAGAGGACAAGAAGATTAAAAAATGGTAAACTCACCACTGATTTGGTGGGGCTTTGGATTCTGATCTTCTTTGCAATCCTGCTACTATTAATTTTTCAGAGTCTGATAATAGCTGCTCAATATATATTCTTTCATAGCTGCATTCAGTGGTAGAGACAGGGTGGAATGTATTTTCTCCATCATATCTAAAACTGGTTCCTACAAGTTATTTATTTATTCCTGCATTTTCATGCACACCTACACCTAATATTGTTCTCCAGTTTTTTAACATCTTATGGTCTCACCTAATTTGCTTTCTTCCCCAATCAATACTATGTCACTATACTGTTAAGTGACGTTTTATATTGTAACTCCCTTTCCTAGCCCTGCCCTGAGTTCAAAGGCTCAACTCACCAAGACATTTCATAATAGGAAATACCTGATAACTACTTTTCTACACTGATTACTTAGCACATTAGTAATACAATTAAAGCAAGCTATTATAATTTCCCACAGGCATGTTAGTTTCACTGAAAACATTTTCAAGTTGAACTAAACAATGGAAGAAAATCTACTCTCTGAAGAATTAATTATCTGTTCATTTATCCCCATTGGAGTGACCAGTAGGCTAAGAAATGAACTTACCACTTTCTAGCTTAAGCCCAAATGGGCAGAGAAATTCTGTGGCAGCTCTTTACTTGCACTGTTAATGAATGACACGGGTTTTAGGCAGCCCTAGAGAATTCTATCCCCAGCTCTGAAAAATGTTCTATCACAATTATCACTAACTAGCACTGAAGCCACTTCTGCTCATGGCTCTCAGAGCCAGTTGGTGCAAAGCAGGCAAAAATAAACTTTCCCTTTCTTCTCTCACGTCTCCATTCTTTCTATCCCCTATAAGCAGCATGATTATAGTAAGCACCTAATTTAAGACTGATACGATCTGTGATACAGATTTGCTTATACCCTGCCTTGTTCCTGTATGTAAAACAGCTCATTAGTTTCTCAGCTTCATTTCCATTACTGTTAATGTTCTGGAAAAACTAATTTACACTTAGTGAAAGAGAATTAAAATGAGTGTCAGAAGAATGAAATATGACATTAGTTCTCAAACTGTGGTCCCTGGACCGGTAGCAATACAGCACCTTGTTATAAATGCAAATTCTTGGACCCCGCCTACAGGATCGGAAACTCCTGGGATAGGGCCCAACAATCTGTGATTTCACAAACCTTCCAAGTGATAGTGATGCATACCAAATTTGAGAACCACTGCAAGTAGGAAATTAGTTATTGGCTGGCAGTGGCATAATGAGCAAAAATAGTGCATCCTAGGTGTGGGTTGCTTGTCAAATTGTAAAGACCTATTGAACTGGTTTTCTACCATGCTTGGAAGACAACACATCACCAGCATCAAGTGGCTGGTGGGGTGGAGAGGATAGGCAGAGTGTACATGGGTAGGCTAGGTGTAACGGGCTAGCAATGCCAAAACCTCCATTCTATGTCTGCTATCTCTCTTGGCCTGGATTTTAATCTCCACAGTCTGCTGATAACACTTTGTCACTTATCCCCAGTAGCGTCTTTCTGGTAAAAATCCACTTATCTTTGTTCCTGGCTTGCCCTCCTTCAGGAGAGCTGGGTGCACTTAACAAACTCTTTTTTTAAAACCGAGACGGCTGGATCATGAGGTCAGGAGATCGAGACCATCCTGGCTAACACGGTGAAACCCCGTCTCTACTAAAAAATACAAAAAACTAGCCGGGCGAGGTGGTGGGCGCCTGTAGTCCCAGCTACTCGGGAGGCTGAGGCAGGAGAATGACGTAAACCCGGGAGGCAGAGCTTGCAGTGAGCTGAGATCCGGCCACTGCACTCCAGCCTGGGCGGCAGAGCGAGACTCCGTCTCAAAAAAAAAAAAAGAAAAAAAAAATTTAATTTCTGTGGGTGTGAAGTAAATACTTATGGGATACATGAGATATTTTGATATAGGCATACAATGTGTAATAATCTCCTCAAAATAAATGGAATATCCATTACCTCAAGCAGTTATCCTTTGTGTTACAAATCATCCAATTATACTCTTTTAGTTATTTTTAAATGTAAAATTAAATTAGTATTGACTACAGTGACCCTGGACAAACATACTTTTAAAACCAGACTTCACAACTGTGGTATCATCCTGGTCCTGTGTATCACTTCAATAACCCACTAAGGCTCCTTGGCTGGCTTCTTACCAGTTTTTAACATCATATAAATTTGTATTTAGGTAGGAATGGATTTTATTAATATAATATATTATAAATGATCTAAATGATTATGCCTAATGATGGAAATGCATGCTACATTGCAATTTGTAATTGAATAGGATGAAAATTTTATTACAAGAAAAATTCTTATTTTACTTTAGAGAAATTTTGAGCAAATGGAATGTATTCATGACAACACTGAAATTTGTCATGTGCTCCTGCATTGGGATTTCTTTCTAAACATCATAGAAATAAAGAATATGAAGGCACAATTAGTTTTCTTGAAAACAGACCACAATTCATTATCAATATAAAGGTTAGCCTCTGAAAAAACTCCAATATTTTTCTAAAAGTTTCCTTAAAGTTATCAAACAAGAAATGGGTTATTTGAACAATAAAGAGTTAGAGAATATTTTTGTCAGCTCATAACTATCTCTGTACTAACTCCCATTGGAGTTAAGAATTTCTCAACAGTTAGAAAAATTTTTCACATAAATACACTCACAATTCAGATGATTGTAACACTTTGTTTTGTAAGATTATGTTTCTGAAGAACAACTAATTTTTAATTTTTAATTTTTTGTAAGGATTTCTATGTTTTGAGATTAAAACTATGTATCTTTATAATTTGTATGAATATATCAGCTTATATTTAGCCTTCGTTTTTTCTATTTATCTTTCTTGGGGCATAATTTATATTTAATAAAAAGCACAGTTTATAAGTTTAAAGTTTGATTAATTTGAAAAATGTATACGCATGTGTAACCACTACTTTAATTAAGATATAGAACATTTCTAAAACTCCAAAAGCTCTCTTCTTTCTTTCCTCAATTACTGCCTTTTGCCCCAAGAGAAAAATGCGGTTCTTATTTCCACTATCATATACTAGCTTCATCTATTTCAAGACTTCATATAATTCAAATCATGCAATATATTCTCTTCGTGTCTAGTTTCTTTGATTCTGCATGTTTTGGAGATGCCTATGTCTTTTTGCAAACATCAGTAGTTGATTTCATTTAATTTCTAAGTAGAAATCCATTTCCATGGTGACTAACAATTTGTGGCCATCTTTCCTTATACTTGTTGGCCTTTTATATACCTTCTTAATGAAGTATTGATAAAAATATATTTTCCATTTGTTTATTGGGGTGATTGTTTTCTTCTTATTGAATCGTAAGAATCCTTCCAATATTCTCAGTACAAGTCCTTTATTAGATATGTGTTTTGGAAATATTTTCTCAAAATCTGTTGCTCATTTTTATTTTCTTAAGAATTTTTTAAAGTAGGCTTTAAAAAAACAAAGATTTATTATTATACAATTCTGTATATTGGCAATCTGGGCGGTTTTCCAAGTGGTCTTACACGAGATTACTCATATGATTACAGATATCTTATAGCTTAACTGAAACTAAAAGGCCCCGAACAACCCTATTTACATGCTGGAAGTTGGTACTAGCTATTATCTGACAGGCTTCTCCCACAGAGGCCTCTCCTCCTCTAGTAAGCTAGGCTGGACTTCTTCACAACATGGAGGTCTCAATGTTCTAAGAGACTGAAAGCAGACACTGTGATGCCTATTAAATCCTAGTCTCAGAAATGTTACATTATCTGAGTTGCATATTTTTACCCGTTTTATTGTTCTTTTTTCACTCATGATTTTTCAGGTTTCTTTCTGGTATCACTTCCTTGTGTCTGAAGAACTTTCTTCAGCAAGAGTAGAGGAAGAGTAGGTCTGATGGCAACAAAATATCTCAGTTTTTCTTCATCTGGAAACATATATTTTAAAAATTATAAATTGATAATTTATAATTGTATATACATGAGGTAAAAGGGATGTTATGATTTAAAATACAATGTGGAATAATTAAATCAAGCTAATTAACATATACCCATCAACTCAAATACTTATTTATTTTGTGATGAGAATATTTGAAATGTATTAGCAATTTTGAAATGTACAATACACCATTTTTAACTAAATTCACCATGCTGCGCAGTAGATCTTAAAAAAATCTTATTACTCCTAAGTGGAATTTTGTAACTTTTGACTATCATCTCTCCATTCCTCTCTCTACCACCCACAGACTCTGTAACCACCATTCTAGTTTGTGCTTCTATCAGTTTGCCTTTTTTAGATTCCACATATAAGTGAGATCATGTGGTATTTGTCTTTCTGTGCCTGGCTTATTTCACTTAGCATAATGCTCTACATTTCCATCTATGTTGCTGCAAAGGACAGAATATTCTTCTTTTCAAAGACTGAATGGTATTCCATCATGTATATATACCACATTTCTTCATTCACTCATCTGCTGATTAACACTTAGGCTGATTTCATAATTTGACTATTGTGAATAGTTCTGCAATGAATATGAGAGGGCACACATCTTGTCAACAAACTGATTTCAAATATTTTGGGTAAATAACCAAAAAATGGATTGCTAGAGATTGCTAGATCATATGGTAAATCTGTTTTCAGTTTTTTGAGGAACTGTCATATGGTTCTCCATAATGTCTGTACTAATTTACATTCCCACCAGCAGTATACAAAGATTCCTTTTTCTGCACTTCTTCACCAACACTTGTTACCATTTGTCTTTTTGATCATAGCTATTCTGACAGCTCTAAGATTATATCTCATTGTGGGTTTAATTTGCATTTTCCTAATGATTAGCAATGCTAAGCATTTTTTCATATACTCGTTGGTCATTTGTAGGTCTTCTTGTGATAAAGGTCTATTCAGGTCCCTTACCAAATTTTTAATTGACTTTTATATTTTCTTGCTATTGGGTTGAGTTCCTTATGTATTTTGGATATTAACCCATTATCAAATATTTGACTTGCAAATATTTTTTCTCAATCTGTAGGTTATCTCTTCATACTGATAACTTGTTTCCTTTGTTGTGCAGAAGCTTTTTAGTTTGATGTAATCCCATTAATCTTTTGTTGCCAGTGCTTTGGGGTTTAATACAAAAAATTATTGCCCAGATCAATGTCATGTAGTTTTCTCCATATGTTTTCTTCAAGTAGTTTTGTAGTTTCAGGTCTTACATTTAAGACTGTAATCCATTTTGAGTTAAATTTCATATATGTGTGAGATGAGGGTTCAATTCATTCTTCTGCATGTGAATATCTAGTTTTTCCAACACCATTTATTGAAGATACTATGTTTTCCTACTGTGTATTCTTGGCACGTTTGTCAAAATTAATTTACTGTACATGACTGGGCTTTCTAGTCTGTTCCATTTGTCGGTGTGTCTATTTTTGGTCAGTACCACATTGTCTTATTTGCTATAGCTTTGTGGTAAAGTTTGAAATCAGATAGTGCAATGCCTCCAGCTTTGTTCTTTTGCTCATGATTGCATAGTGATGCTTAAGTAAAACCAAAATTATCCTGGGTATATAAGAAATAATATATCTGTTTACATTTTGGTGTGGGATGAGTAGAATCTTGTTTTCAAATTCCTTTTTGAAAGGCTATTAAGAAGAATAAACCCTCACTTAACAGTTTTCTAATTCCTTGGTGGTATCCTCTGTCCTTTGGTAATGTGAAAGTAGAGCACACTTTTCTATTTTTGTTCCTGCTGCACCCCTCATAAGGTGAAGCATGCATAGAGCACTCCCAGGGTCAGCGTGAGCCCAGCACCGGCTCAGGCTGCTGATGCTCCAGAGTCAGATTCCAGCTTCCACTTAAATGGCAGCCACAGGTAGACGTGCCCATCACAACCACCTCTGTGCGTTCATAATCTCTGTTTATTCTGCAAGTGGTTTCCACATGAAAAATGGCACAGTGTTTCTCAGAAGACAACTACATAAAAATCAGCATACTTCAAATTCACAGCAAATAATCAGACAATTGATGAAAATACTTATCCAAACACTACTTGTAAACTATGCCTTCTGAATATATTTGTCATAAACTTGGAGTAAGGAATCCTCACAGGCACTGAACAATTCAAAAAATGCAAAGCTGTTTGTTAGAATACTGATGCTTTCGGGTAGAAACTCTCATCCATATCCTGGTAAGGGTTGAAGTTGCACAGGTGTTTTCATTTGTCAAAACCCAGAAAATCATATGCTTTAGATTTGTGAATAATGTTGTATTATATGCGATCTTTCTTTTTAAAAATGAGCTGTAAGCGGTCTCCCAGACAGTAGCTCAGCCTCCAGGACTCTCTTCCAGCATGGTCGAAGACACCTCTTCACACAAGATGGTAGCAACAAATCATAGGCATGATCACACCAAATTCACAGAAGATAAATTGAAAATCCTCATCAATACCTTCAATCAAAAATCTTACCCACGTTATGCTACCAAACAACAACTTGCTTTAGAAATCAATGCAGAAGAGTAGAGAATCCAGATTTGGTTTCAGAATCAAAGAGCTAGGCATTGATTCCAGAAAAGACCAGAACCCGAGACTTTAGATTCAAGCCAGAGCCATGGTCAAGATCAACCTGGTGTGGAGTTTCAAAGTAGAGAAGCCAGATGGTGTCATACTATCTATAGCACCTCTCAATTACACACTCTCATCAAGGCATTTATGAAAAACATATACCCTGGGATTGATTCCAGAGAACAACTTGCTGAAGAAATTGGTGCTCCAGAGTCAAGAGTCCAAATATGGTTCCAAAAATCAAAGATCTAGATTTCATCTCCAGAGAAAAGGGAACCTGTTATGTCCTTAGAACAAGACCAGGAGCAAGATTTCTGAGGGACTTCAAGGTACAGAAGTTACACAAAACGGCACCAACCTCACTAGCACTCTCATTTCTCTAGAGCCAAAACATGGTGAACACAGTCAAGTTCAGTGTATTTGATATTATCAACTTGGGCCCTATATCTCTCTCACAGTCTTCCTGGGAGTCTATCCTTCTGCTGAAAGTGCAAGCTAAGCTTTCTGAAAATGGTAAAGGACTTGGCTGGGTGTGGTGGCTCATGCTTGTAATCTCAGCACTTTGGGAGGCTGAGGCAGGAAGCTTGCTTGAGCCCAGGAGTTTGAAACCAGTCTTGGCAGTAGAGTAAGACCCTGTCTCTATTATAAAAACAAAATAAATAAAAAGGACTGTAAGAGGCCGAGACAGGTACAGGAGGCACCACACTACCCTGTTGACACAGCCTGGATCCAGAGTTCAGCAGACCTTGAGACAATGAAAATAAACTTAGTAATAATAATTTTTCAATCATCACAGTAATTATTGATTTGGACAAAAATCAGTTGACATCAAAACCTTAAAGTGAAGCTGCTCTACCTATGGAGTAGCCATTCTTTTATTCCTTTCGTTTCTTAATAAATTTTCTTTCACTTAAAAAAAAAACCCTATAGTTCAATGAAGAATGAGATATATGCCTCATCTCAAAGAATCTTCTCACACACACTTACTAATGACAAAAGGAAAATCAGTAATTTTGCAGTGGAGAAATATGGCCAACTCCACCTTAACCAAGTGGCTGAAAGTCACTGCACCAGTAAAGGTACAAACCAACATGAGATGCTTCCTGATACGATACACTAAAAAGGGCACAGTCTCTTCTGCATGTTGCTAACAAAAAGTGGGTAAGCTGAAACTGAAACTAATAATTACACAATGTCAAGCAAATACAAATTCAAATACAAATTCAGGTTGACAGTCTGCAAAGTAACATCCATGTACTCTTCAACAATGGATTAATCCTAGCTCAGGAGGCTGAGGCAGGAGGATTGCTTGAGGCCAGGAGTTCCGGATCAGCCTGGGCAACATGATGAGACCCCTTCTCTACAAACATCACTGACTACACTGTGCTCTGCTCAGGGATCAGACCTCGAGTGCTGTCCTTTGAGTGCCCAGCACTGGTCGAATGCTCTTCTATGTCCAGTTCATGTAAGGCTGCGGAGGAATGACAATTTTAGTGAATCCACATGCTCTGAATACATTTTGAATACATTTCATTTCACCAATGAAAGTCATTTTCTAATATTAATTATGCTACTTGAAAGTCACTTGTTTCACTAAGGAAAACCCATTTTTGACATTCATTTTGCAAAATATTAAAACAATTTTTAATAAATGTATCTATTTATTGTTATTTTTAAAATTCTAGTTAAATACACGAAACATAAAATTTACCTTTTTTTTTTTGAGACAGAGTCTTACGCTGTTGTCCAGGCTAGAGTGCAGTGGTGCAATCTCGGCTCTCTGCAGCCTCCACCTCCTGGGTTCAAGCGATTCTCATGCCTCAGTCTCCCGAGTAGCTGGTACTACGGGCACACACCACCACACCCAGCTAAGTTTTGCATTTTTAGTAGAGATGGGGTTATGCCCTGTTGGCCAGGCTGGAAAATGTACCATCTTAATCATTGTAAGTGTACAGTTTAATAGCATTGAATACATTCACATTGTTGTGCAAACATCACCACCATCTATCTTCAGAACTCTTTTCATCTTGCAAAATGGAAACTCTGTCCCCATTAAACAATAACTCCCCATTCTCTCCCGCCTCGAACCCCTGGCAATCAGCATTCTACTTTCTGTCTATGAAGTTGATGTTCACTACTTCATTAAGTGGAATCAGACAATACTTGTCCTTTTGTGATTGTCCCATTTTACTTGGCATAATGTCCTCAAGGTTCATCCCAAGTGGTGTGAGATGATGCTTTTTCTAGCCCCCTTCTTCCTCCAGATCTAAATAATTTCATGCAGCTTTTAGATGGATTGGAAACATAATTTTACTATGGTAAACACAAAATAGTTTTAAGAGAAAATGGAACTGATGTCTACCATCAAAAAGAACAGCTTACCCAAAAACAATACTAGGATCAAAAGTCAGGGTTTAGGCTGTACCATCTTCATTGTCTGAATTCAAGAAATTCATTCATATTGTGGCACATGTTATAATTTTCTACCTTTTTAATGCTGAATTCCTTCACATGTATATACCACCTTTTGTTTATGCACTCATCCTTTGATGAACACTTGAGTTGCTCTATGTTTTGGCTTACTGTGAATAGAGCTGCTATGAACATGGGTGTTTGAATATCTCTTTGTGACCCTGCTTTCAATTCATTTGGATAAATATCCAGAAGCGGGATGGCTGGGTCATGTGGTAATTTAATTTTTTGAGGAACTGCCCTACTGACTTGCAAAATGTGAATTTTTGATGGCAATAATGATAACAGATGAACTTGTATTTGTTGCCTCAGTGTATTAGTCTGTTTTCACACTGCTATACAGAACTACTTCAGACTGGGTAATTTACATGTAGAAAAGAGGTTTAATTGACTCATAGTTCTTCAGGCTTAGCAGGAAGCCTGACTAGGAGGCCTCAGGAAATTTACAATCATGTGGGAGGACTAGGGGAAGCAAGCATGTCTTACTACTGTAAAGCAGGAGAGAGAGTGAAGGGGAAAGTGCCACACACTTTCAAACAACCAGGTCTCGGGAGAACTCACTATCACAAGAACAGCAAGGGGGAAATCAGCCCCCATGATTCAATCACCTCCCACCAGGCCCCTCCCCCAGCACGTGGAGATTACATATCAAGATGAGATTTCAGTGGGGACACAGAGCCAAGCCATATCACCCAGTGTGTGGCCCTTTCTGATTAAGTACCGCTGATTGCCTCTGGGCTGGGCATTCTAGAGAGCAGGTGAGAGCTGATTATCCCTAGAATGCAAGCATAAACTCATTGCCCTTACATAACATCCCAGCCCTGTACTGAGATATTACAGCTGTGACTCACAGCCAGATCATGCCCTGAATTCCCAGACAGATCAGGAAGCTCTTCAAGGATAGAGATCAAGTCTAGTATTTATTTCCCTTTGCTTTTTGATAGTTACTCAGTTAAACGTGTCAGAGAGGTAAGAAAGAGATCTGACAGAAAATCCAAATTCTGGTATTGTGTCTTTTCCTTCTCATACAGAGGATTCTTGCACAAGTTGACCATTTCCTTATCCTTGCAACAGCAAAAGTCTCCTAATGAACGAACTGATTGAAGGAGGATTTGTGTGGGATAATACAGCCGAAAGCTCCTGTTCATCTCCCATTTATGGGTATCATCATTTACTGGTTGGTGGTTTTCTGAGAGAGATGGCATTTTATTTTATTTCATTTTATTATTTTGACAGGATCTCACTGCTAGAGACAGGATCTCACTGCCCAAGCTAGAATTCAGTGATGCCATCGTGGCTCATGGCAGCATTGAACTCCTGGGCTTGAGCTGTCCTCCCACCTTAGGCTCCTGAATAGTTGAGACTACAGAGCATGCCACCACGCCCAGCAAATTGTTCTACTTTTTGTAGAGATGGGGTCTCACTACGTTGCCCAGGTTGTTCTCGAACACCTGGCCTCAAGCGATCCTCTTGCCTTGGCCTCCCAAAGTGTTGAGATTATAGGCATGAGTCACCACACCTGGCCAGGACCTCCTGGTTTCATGATTTGCATCCAGCTGCTGCTGTCTCCCAAGTGAGAGGTGACGACATGCTAGCAGCCCTTGTTCTTGGCTCGGGCACCTCCTCAGCCTCGGCGTCCACTCTGGCAGCGCTTGAGGGGCGCTTCAGCCCGCCACGGCACTGTGGGAGCCCTTCTCTGGGCTGGCCAAGGCCGGAGCTGGCTCCTGCTGCTTGTGGAGAGGTGTGGAGGGAGAGGCGCGGGCAGGAACCAGGGCTGCGCGGAGTGCTTCGGGCCAACGCGAGTTTCGGGCGGGCATGGGCTCGGCGGGCCCAGCATTAGGAGCGGCCGGCGGGGGCCGCAGGCCCCTGGCAGTGAGGGGCTTAGCACCCGGGCCAGCAGATGCAGAGGGTGCGCCGGTTTCCCCAGCAGTGTAGGCCTGCAGGCGGTGCGCTCCAATTCTCGCCGGGCCTCAGCTGCCTCCTCTCCCTCCACCGCCCCGCCCCCCGCGTCCCCCGACGCAAGGCTGGAGACCTGCTGCCAGCCATGCCCGAGCCCCGTCCCCCGCGCCTTGGGCTCCTGCGTCCCCGAGCCTTGCCGACGAGCGCTGCCCCTTGCGCAGCCTTGCGCAGTCCCATCGACTGCCCAAGGGCTGAGGAGCGCGGTCCCAGGGCGCGGGCCTGGTAGGCAGCTCCGCATGCAGCCCTGGTGCGGGATCCACTGGGTGAAGCCAGCTGGGCTCCTGAGTCTAGTAGGGACTTGGAGAACCTTTATGTCTAGCTAAGGGATTATAAATACACCAATCTGTACTCTGTATCTAGCTAACCTAGTGGGGACTTGGTGAACTTTCTGTCTAGCACTCTGTGTCTGGCTAAAGGATTGTAAATACACCAATCAGCTCTCTGTAAAATGAACCAATCAGCAGGATGTGGGTGGGGTCAGATAAGGGAATAAAAGCAGGCTGCCCCAGCCAGCAGTGGCAACCCACTGGGGTCCACTTCTACACTGTGGAAGCTTTGTTCCTTTGCTCTTTACAATAAATGTTGCTGCTGCTCACTCTGAGTCCATGCTGCCTTTATGAGCGGTAACAGTCACTGCCAAGGTCTGCAACTTCACTCCTGAAGTCAGTGAGACCACAAACACACCAGAAGGAAGAAACTGCAAACACATCTGAACATCTGAAGGAACAAACTCAGGACACACCATCTTTAAGAACTGTAACACTGGCCGGGCGCGGTGGCTCAAGCCTGTAATCCCAGCACTTTGGGAGGCCGAGATGGGTGGATCACGAGGTCAGGAGATCGAGACCATCCTGGCTAATACGGTGAAACCCCGTCTCTACTAAAAAATACAAAAAACTAGTCTGGCGAGGTGGGGGGCACCTGTAGTCCCAGCTACTCGGGAGGCTGAGGCAGGAGAATGGCGTGAACCTGGGAGGCGGAGCTTGCAGTGAGCTGAGATCCGGCCACTGCGCTCCAGCTCCAGCCTGGGCGACAGAGCCAGACTCCGTCTCAAAAAAAAAAAAAAAAAAAAAAAAAGAACTGAAGAACTGTAACACTCAGAGGGTCCGCGGCTTCATTCTTGAAGTCAGCGAGACCAAGGACCTACCAATTCCAGACACACAAGCACCTGAGCTATTCCTCCTTGTAGTGAAAAGTGGGGCACAAGCTTCTTCATTTGGTCATTTTGCTGCTGCAGAAGTCCTCACTCTGTTCTCTTTTAAGTCTCTCTTTTTTCTCAGGTCTGATCACACAATTTGATTGGGGTGAGGGAGGGGAGGAGAGGGAAAGGAAGTAGGAGATCAATGAGGCAGATGAAGTTTCCTTTCCTCTTTGAATTTTGAGATGGCCGATCAAACTGCCACCTCCACTTGCCTCTCTTGCTCGGCTTCATCTTACTCTCCAATTAATAATGGTTCTGCTGGGCTCGGTGGCTCACGCCTATAATCCCAGCGCTTCAGGACACCGAGGCGGGAGGATCTCTTGGGGCCAGGAGTTTGAGACCAGTGTGGCCAACATAGTGAGACCTCATCTCTACAAAAACTTTAAAAAAGAAAACAGCGGCTGGGCGCAGTGGCTCATGCCTATAATCCCAGCACTTTGGGAGGCCGAGGCAGGTGGATCACAAGGTCAGGAGATTGAGACCATCCTGGCCAACATGGTGAAACCCCGTCTCTACTAAAAATACAAAAATTAGCTGGGTGTGGTGGCATGTAACTATAGTTCCAGCTATGCGGGAAGCTGAGGCAGGAGAATTGCTTGAGCCAGGGAGGCAGAGACTGCAGTGAGCCAAGACGGTGCCACTGCACTCCAGCCCAGTGATAGAGCAGGACTCCATCTCAAAAAAATAAAAATAAAAAGAAAGGAAAAATAGCCAGGCCTAGTGGCATAGCCTGTAGTCCCAGTTACTTGGGAGGCTGAAGTGCTTGGGAGGCTGAAGTGGGAGGATCGCTTACGGGGAAGTTCAAGGCTGCAGTGAGCCATTATGGCACCACTGCATTCCAGACTGGGATATAAAATGAGACCCTGTCATTCTCTCTCACACACACACATACACACACACACACACACACTCAACAAAGATGATTGTAATCAGTACTTAAGCTTGTATCAGATCAAATGACAGAAACCTGAACATTTGGCCCTGCAGACTCTAGGCTCACACTGAGGTCTGCTTGCAGGGACTCTGGCCAGGATTTTCTGGAAAGAAAAAAATAAGCCATCTCATTATCTTTTTTAATTAATGCAGTCTCCAGTTTTTCATTCCAAAGTGTCACAAGCAGGAAATCAAAGAAGGTCTTATATAAATAATAAGAAAAAGAGGTTCTATTAGTAATGGAAAACATTTTCAAGGAGAGCTCGACAGAACGCTGATAGTCTCCACACCCCCTTCAGGTGAAACCTCTCAAAAATCATAACATAATTATAGATAAGTCCAAGGCTTTTTAGGATAAGATATTAAAAGCCTTTTTTTCTGAAACGGAGTCTTGCTCTGTTGCCCAGGATGGAGTGCAGTGGTGCAATCTTGGTTCACTGCAAGCTCTGCCTCCTGGGTTCACGCCTTCATGCCATTCTCCTGCCTCAGCCTACCGAGTAGCTGGGACTACAGGCGCCTGCCATCATGCTTGGCTAATTTTTCTTTGTATGTTTTTAGTAGAGACAGGGTTTCACCATGTTAGCCAGGATGGTATTGATCTCCTGATCTCTTGATCCACCCACCTCGGCCTCCCAAAGTGCTGGGATTACAGGTGTGAGCCACTGCACCTGGCCTTAAAAACCTCATTTTAATCGTGTCTTCAGTCAAAAGAAAAAAATATAGAAGAGCTTCTTATCTAGGTCTTAACACAAAATCTTCTAATTCAACCAAAATGAATAAAACTTTTAGCTTTTTTTCCGATTGGTTTTTGTTTTAGCTTAGTTACAATTTTGAGAAGGAAT
Source organism: Piliocolobus tephrosceles (assembly GCF_002776525.5). NCBI lineage: Eukaryota > Metazoa > Chordata > Mammalia > Primates > Cercopithecidae > Piliocolobus > Piliocolobus tephrosceles. Next base: position 87,540,674 of record NC_045442.1, on the reverse strand, counting down.
CTGTGAAGGATTATTCTAGGGATTTATTTTTGTTCTCTCATAGTTTCTCTGAAAAACTTGATCAGGGAGTAGGAAAGGGTGATCCTGGTTCATTGGACCTGTCAGATCTGAATCCTCAGCTGGAGAAGGGACGGATTCCCTGCGTCTTCTCCAGCAGCTTGCCACAGTGAGCATGAACTATCCATCATGGGGATGTAGAGCTATGCGCTCAGTCCCCTTTGGGGCTGGTTGGTTTCCTCTGGGTTTGTTGTGTTAAGCCTGCTGAAATGTGCTAGCTGAAGCATGCCACCTTTAACTCCTGTGCTCACAGCGAAATGTCTCTCTAGGACTTGCCAAGACAATGCGAGCTAATATTCACTTCAAATGGCAACAAGCCCTGAGCATTAGTTGCTATTTCCATTTTTATTCTTCCAAAAGAGGTTTCTTCGCTTACACACCATCCTCAGCTAACAAACCCATGACGTCATTGTGTTTCTCACCTGCAACTCCTCCCTCGCTTTTGAAGATTTGGGAGTAGACTTGAAGCGAAAGCCATCATGTGGCAGGCAGTCCACAAGTATCCGCTGGGATGCCATTGTTTGCTGGGAATGTTGTGTCTTGATGTACATCATCTTGTGTGCTTATCCCAGTCACCAGAGGAAGTTGGCAGGGAGCGAAACTTTTTATCATCCCAACTTTACAGAAGGAGAAGCTGCTGAGAGTAGCATGGCCGGCAAACGGCAAGCTGACCTTTGAATGAGGAGAGATGTTCGTACTTCTGGTCGAGGCCTGCTTTCATGAGACGATGTTGCCTCTTAGAAACTGGTGTTGGGAGATGTGAAAGGATGTATGGTCGTTATGAAATTAAAAGACCCAGGTTTGCATGCAGCTCTGACCACTTACTACTCATATGACCTGAACATTTGTTGTTTGTTTGAGACAGAGTCTCACTCTGTTGCATAGGTTGGAGTGTGCAGTGACATGATTATAGCTCACTGCAGCCTCAAACTCCTGGACTCAAGTGATCCTCCTGCCTTAGCCTCCAAGTAACTAGGACTACAGGTTCATGCCAAATGCCTGGCTAATTTTAAACATTTTTTTTTTTTTTTTTTGAGATGAAGTTTCAGTCTCATTGCCCAGGATGGAGTGCAATGGTGTGATCTCGGTTCACTGCAACCTCCATCTCCTGGGTTCAAGCAATTCTCCTGCCTCAGCCTCCTGAGGAGCTGGGATTACAGGTGCCCACCACCACACCCAGCTAATTTTTGTATTTTTAGTAGAGATGGGGTTTTACCATGTTGGACAGGCTGGTCTCGAATTCCTGACCTCAGGCGATCCACCCACCTCAGCCTCCCAAAGTGCTGGGATGCCGCCGCACCCGGCCAGATATTTTTTAAAATTATTTTTTTCATACAAACAGAGTCTCACAACATTGCCCAGGTTGGTCTTGAGCTCCTGACCTCAAGCGATCCTCCCACCTGTCTCCCAAACTGCTGGGATTCCAGGTGTGAACCACCACCTGGGCCTGATCCAAGCGTTTAAACCCCTTGAGGGTTCCATTTTCTGTCATTCAAGAATATACTATTTCTACTTCATATGATCACAGAGGAGCCTGAATTTAAAAATGTTCAATGATAGTTTTTAAATATCCCTTTATTCCCCAGTAAAACCCACAAGGCTATTAAACATTTTGAAGTCGCCTGGATTATACAATGAAGTACATCAATTAGCTACTCCCTGTACAAGGAGGTGGTTTCGAAGGGTGCGTGGAAGAAAGCCTGGGTCAAGAGCTCTGAGGACGCTGCTGCCCTGGCATCACTACAGCAATGACAAAAGAGCAGAACCTTCCTAAAGTAAATTAGAAAACTTCCCATGTTACCAGGTAGTTCTCCTATTTGTAAATGAGGAGTGGTATAATTAAAGAAAAACCACAACTGCTTTCTTAGAATGTGAATTCACTGATTTGCCAACAGATACTTACTGATTATACAGTATATACCAGGCATTATTCCAGGGACAAGTAGTAAGCAGGACAGACAGCTACTTTCTCTTATGAGTCTTACATTCCAGTGCAGAAACAGAGATAATAAAGAAATAATGGGCTGGGTGCAGTGGCTCACACCTGTAATACCAGCACTTTGGGAGCTCGAGGCAGGTGGCTCTCCTGAGGTCAGGAGTTTGAGACCAGCCTGGCCAATATGGTGAAACCCTGTCTCTACTAAAAATATAAAAATCAGGTGTGATGGCGTGTGCTTGTAGTCCCAGCTACTCAGGAGGCTGAGACAGGAGAATTGCTTGAACCCGGGAGGTGGAGTTTGCAGTAAGCCAAGATAGCAGCAATGCACTCCAGCCTGGGAGACAGAGTAAGACTCTATTTCAAACAAAACAAAACAAAAAAACAACAACAACAAAACAAAAAACAGAAAGCAATAGTACATAAGAAATCATGGGTGTTATAATGAAAACAAAACAGTGTGATATTAATTTAAATGATTGGGAAATTTCTTTAGGCTGGAAAGCGAGATAAAACTTTCGTAATGGGGTTCTCTTTGAACATCGTCCTGAATGATAAGGAGACAGCCCTGTGAGCCTTGGGGAAGAGTGTGGCATCCAGTGGACAGAAGCCCTGAAGAGGGCATTCTAAGGTCATGGCTAATTGAAAAGTGGTCAGTATTTGTCCTTGAATGTATTGCAAAAGATATCCAGAAGGCAGATGTATTTTCACACACAAGGACGGGCACTTTGACATCTCAGAAACTCAGATTTGGTGGACAGTTTCTGGTCCTACCTAAGAAGACAAAGTAGTATGGGGTGTCTGTAAGTAACAAACTTTCGCGTGGCAGGTACCTTCATAGTCCCCAGTGAGGGACAGTGGTGTGTGCTGTGATTGGGTGAGTTAGGCTTCCTGAAGGGGGTGAATTATTCTCTGTGTTTAGAAAGTGAAGGGCAGAGAGAAGCTGTGAAAGTCACTTGGGTTGAATGTGGACTAAAACTTGGCTGTAGCAAGAGGCAAGCAATGTTTGGGGGCCAGTGAGCACGTAGGTTTGGCTGAAGCAGAGGGTTTCTGAGGGACTAAAGAGAAATGGCTGTAGTGGAAAGGGAAGGGGTGTTGTGGAGGAGGTCCATGGGTGAGCTGTGGCAGTTGGGTTTTACAGGACGAGCAGTGGAGAACCTTGGTAGTGTTGAGAAATGAACTTTCTGAAGAGAGGAAGTCTGAAAATGTCCATCTCTCTCTGGGAGGATACTCACAGCTGCTCCCTGCCTCGGGCCCCTCGGCCGCCCCCACTTCTTCCCCCACCACTGTGCCCAGTACCTACTCATTCCTCACTTGTCCAGTTTAATACGCTTCTCCTTCCAGATGTAAGCAACCCCTTTCCTGAGTGACCAGGTTTATAATGGGAAGGCTGCCGTGACAACAACATAGCAGAAACAACCAATAGAATTTAAACCCATCCATGCTAGAAAAACCTATGGTTTCGAGTGTCTATAAATTAGTGGAAATCAGGGAGAAACCTCACCTCATGCTCAGGTCAGTCCTGAAAGGTAAACAAGTGTTCTCATCTGACACAATACAAAGGATCCGAAACCAGCCTGGCAGTTAGCATCTGGCAGACGTTGGTCAGGACCTGGGTTATTGCTCCTCAAGAAGAAAAGTTGCTTGGCCATATTGCTCACTTAAAAGCTGTTTTTGTTTTTTGTTTTTTCCAAGACAGGGTCTCACTCTGTCACCCAGGCTGGAGTGCAATGGTGCAATCAGAGCTCAGTGTTGTCTCCAAATCCTAGGCTTGAGCAATCCCCCTCCCTCAGTCTCCTGAGTAGCTGGGACTACAAGTGCATGCCACCAGGTCCTGCTAATTTTTGAATGTTTTAGAGACTGGGTCTTGCTATGTTGCCCAGGCTTGTCTTGAATTTCTGGCCTCTAGCTATTCTCCCACCTTGGCCTCTCAAAGTGTTGGAATTACAAGTGTGAGCCACTATGCCCAGCTGAGAGCCATGTTTTCTCATTTCTAGACTGTCTTGCATTTGCGCACCTTCCCTCCTTCTTATTATTAATCTGTCACCTGGTGATTATTCTTGCGTTGAAATTCAGTCCTGCCAAATTTCCAAAGCCCCACCAACCTCAAGAAGAGACTAAGAGGGGTAACTGGACCCTGTTACTCTACCTCTTTATCCATTCCCCTTTCAGTAGAGATGTATTTAAGCCTCAAACCTGAAATTTGGGAAGAAAAAAAATTAATTAACTATAATTATCACTTTCCAGTCACTTTACAAATCCTATTTCTCTTCTCTGTCATTCATTCATAAAAATAAGTGGCTTGCTCTGAAAATTCGTTTGTCTTAGCTTTATTCAAGACTTTGAAGGAGGGTTCTTAAAGAAGTGAGAAATGGCACATCAAAATTTCAGTTATTTTGCCATGCTTGCTGTGCAACTGTAGGTGACGTGATTCTTTAGTAAAGGGGAAGATACAGCTTATGAAGGCTGCTGTGGTCTTCTTAGCAGCTATTAAGTTGGAAATGTATGTCATAAGTCTTAGCTATAATACTCATCTGTATATCTACATGATTGCAATTGAGCAGCACATATTATACTAAATTATTACCAAAAGGAACATAAAATTGATTTCTGCTGATTTTTTAAAAAAGTAAACTCAAGTGAATTGTATTCTATCTGAAAAGTACTGAATCATTTCATGTGAGGATTTTTGTTTTAATTCCCTGATGAGGCAAAATTACAAAGTGGGTTACCTATATATCTCTCACATCTTCTTTGGGAGCCTTTGTATAACAGAATACCATAGATTGGGTTATTTATAAAGAAAAGAAATTTAGGTCTGGAGGCTGGGTAGTCCAAGAGCATGGCACTGGTATCTTGTGAGGACCTTCTTGCTGTATCCAAACATGGCAGAAGGGCAAATGAGCCAATGAGACAGAGAAAGGCTCCAGGAGCTGGACTCACTTTATAACAACCCACTCTTGCAATAACAAACCCACTCTCATGATAATGACATTGATTCATTCATGAGGGCTCTGTCCTCATGACCCAGTCACCTCTTATTAGAACCCACCTCCCAACACTGTTACATTGAGGATTAAGTTTCTAACATAGGTTTTTAATTTTTAGGAAACACATTCACACCTTAGCAGCTCTGCTTGTCAATGCTGAAATTTATTTTCTGTGCCAAATGCTCTAATTCTGCCTAAATCCATCTGGACAGATAAATGATTCATTAATTATTTCAATAAATAGTTGAATGCATATTCTGAGCCAGGTGATCTGATAAACCAGTTCACCCAGAAGTGAATAGCAGTAACAAGTAATCTCTTTGAGGACTATTTGATTTTTTGGTTGTGTGTTTTGATTTTGTTTTCATTTTTCAAAAAATTAAAATTAAAATTTTTAATTTTTATGGGTACATAGTAGATATATATATTTATGTGGTACATGAGCTATTTTGATACAGGCATACAATGTGTAATAATCACATTAGGGTAAGTGGGGTATTCTTCATCTCAAGCATTTATCATTTCTTTGTGTTACAAACATTCCAATTATACTCTTTTGGTTATTTTAAAATGTACAGTAAATTTTTGTTGATTGTAAGCACCCTGTTGTGCTATCAAATACTAGACCTTATTAATTCCATCTAACTATATTTTTGTTCCCATTAACCATCCTCACTCCCTGCCCCCACTCCACTGCCCTTCATACCTCTCTCTGGTAACCATCGTTCTACTTTCTATCTCTGTGAATTCAATTGTTTTAATTTTTAGTTGCCACGAATTAGGGAGAACATGTGGAGTTTTACTGTCTGTGTTTGGCTTATTTCACTTAACGTAATGTCCTCTAGTTCCATCCATGTTGTTGCAAATGACAGGATCTCATTTTTTTATGGCTTTTTATTTGTTTTTATAGTACTCCATTTTCATTATGTACCACATTTTCTTTATCCATTCATCTGTTGATGGACACTTAGGCTTCTTCCAAATTTTGGCTGTTGTGGAGAGTTCTGCAATAAACACGGGTGTACATATATCTCTTCAATATACTAATTTATTTTGGATATATACCTAGCAGTGGGATTGCTGGATCTTATGGTAGTTCTATTTTTAGTTTTTAGAGGAAGCTCCAAACTGTTCTCCTTAGTGGCTGTACCTAATTTACATTCCCACCAGCAGTGTATGAGGGTTCCCTTTTCTCCGTGCCCTTGACAGCATTTGCTATTGCCTATCTTTTGGATAAAAGCCATTTTAACTGGGGTGAGATGATAGCTCATTGTATTTTGACTTGCATTTCTCTGATGATCAGTGATGTTGAGCAACTTTTCATATGCCTGTTTGCCATTTGTATGTCTTCTTTTGAGAAATGCCTATTCAGATGCTTGGCCCATTTTTAATGGGATTATTAGGTATTTTTCCTGTTGAGTTGTTTGAGCTCCTTAAATATTCTAGTTATTAATCTTTTATAAAATGGATAATTTGCAAATATTCTCTCCCATTCTGTGGGTTGTCTCTCCAGTTTGTTGATTGTTTCCTTTGCTGTGCAGAAGCTTTTTAATGATGTAATCTCATTTGTCCATGTTTACTTTGGTTACCTGTGCTTTTGAGTTACTCAACAAATCTTTGCCTAGACCAATGTCCTGGAGAGTTTCCCCAGTGTTTTCCTGTAGTAGTTTCATAGTTTGAGATCATGGCTTTAAGTCTTTAATTTATTTTGATTTGATTTTTGTATATGGTGGGAGATAGGGGTTTAGTTTCATTTTTCTGCATATAGATACCGAGTTTTTCCAGCACCATTTATTGAAGAGACTGTTGTTTCCCCAATATATGTTCTTGCTGATGTCCCTACATTTAAAACAAAAGATCAGTTTCTCAGAAATTATATATTTGGTTTATCTTCCACTTTCCCTCAAAAGTAAAAGTGTTTTAGCACAGGTACCGCCCCTAAAATTTCCATTAAACCAGCACCAGCCTGAGGATCACGTTCTCATCGAAGGGTGGAAAGAAGGGAAACTCAAGCCAGCCTGGGAAGGACCCTGCCTTGTGCTGCTAACCACCAAGACTGCTGTTCGCGCAGCAGAAAGGGAATGGACACATCACACCCGAGTCAAGCAAGCACCATTATCATCAGAATCATGGGCCATTGTTCCTGGATTAAGCCCTTCCAAATTAAAGCTAAGAAAAGCTTAGTCTATCTATGTTTTCCTTTTCTTTCCTAACCCAGTGCCTATATCCATTACTATTCCTACCACTAGCAACTCTAACCCCACTTTAGAGTGTTTCTATGGTTTAGGCGCAGAGGTCACTGGAAAGGATCCTATAGACTTCTTTAAGATGCACTTTGTTCTCCCTTCTCCACCTCCTACAACTGCCCCTTTCCCAAACCTACAAAATGAAACTATGCCTCGCCTCATGCCCAATGACAAAACCAAGGTCTCAGTAGTAAAAATAGGAGACCTAAGGCAAACCATAGCCATTAAAACAGGGTATAAAGATGTAAATGCCTGGTTAGAATGGATTAAATATTCCATTCGCACTTTAAACAACAGCGAGTATTATGCTTGTGCCCATGGTAGGCCAGAGGCCTAGGTTGTTCCCTTTCCTTTAGGATGGTCCTCAAATCAAGCGGGCATGGAGTGCATGGTAGCTCTTTTTCAAGATTCCACCACCTGGAATAAGAAATTGTGCCAAGCTCTTTCTCTGCTATTTCCTGAAGTCCAACACCCTGCAAGTCAGCCCCCAAAGGCCATCCAGCCTCCATCTTCCAAGACCAATTTTACCTCATGTCTCCAACGAGGGGAAAATTTTTCACGTTCCTTGTAGACTTAACAGGATGCAGTGAAGTCAGGCACTTCCAAGAGCTGACCCATCAGTCTGCCCTTACTCATCTCTGATTATCTGGTGGCATTATGGAGGACCTTCACTGGACTCTCTGCCAAATAATTAGAGCAGTGCTTGTGCTCTAGTTCAATTGGCTATCCCTTTCACCCTGGTATTTCATCAATCAGGAAAAGAAGAAAAAGAAGAAAAAAAAAATAGCCTCAATTCTTACCTCTTTAGCAACTATAATAAGTATCCTCCTTCTTCTTAGGTGTTATGTTGTACCATACATCCAGGAGTTAATCAAAACAACTAATCCAAGACATGTTAAGCAAGTTTGAAGAGGAAAACTATAAACAGGAGGGAATTGTAGAAAGTAAAAACTTTCCTCTTCGAAGTTTCCCTTCTTGTTAAAGAATAAATCATAAGTGTTAGAAATAATAGTTTCTTTTACAGACTAAATTTCTTCAAGTCTCCTTGCTTTGTGCTAATAACTCTTTGTTAAGCCCTATCCTATGTAACTGCTGGACATGCTCACAAGCAGGTTCCAGCTCACAGCCTATGCCCCTTCCTTATTTGGAAATGTTATTGCTTCCTTAAACATTTGGTAAGCAACTTCTTTGTTCATCCCTGCACTTACCTATTTAGGAAAGTTTTAGGCTATTAGCAAATTGGGTATCAGTTTAAGAGTGTGAGGTCCTGCTCCAGTGGATGCAGGACATAGCAGGAAGGATGACCCAAATGTGTAAGGAATAAACATGTTTGCTTTTCCTTTGTTTAGGTGTGCTCTTGCCATTGTTTCATCTGCCATTGAGTATCCTTTCTGCAGAAAGTAAAGATTGCCTTGCTGAGAGATCTTTTGTCTCTGTGCTGACTTTCCTTAACAGCACCGATGATCAATTTCTAACAATTTTGGTATTTCTAACAAGACCTCTTAAAGGAGCCAGTCCCCAAGAGGAACGTGAACTGGGGATAACGAAGAACCCAGAGCCAGGGGACTTTTGGGGGTCTTTTTGTCCTTCTTGTCTTTCTTTTCCTTTTTCTTTTTCTTCTTATTCTTAATGGCCCCAGAGATGACAGGTTTCCTGCTCTTGGATCACCAAGCTCTGATAGTGTTTGTCATGTGGATGGTCCCACATAGACTGCCCATTGGCAAAGTTGAAAAAATATTTGTTGCCCTGTATGTCCTGGCATAGTTTCCACTCCCCAGGCAGTGGGGCCACAATGCCCTCCCATGCCAGCCACATCAGTTCTGGTTCCTTGATGGGATCAATACCAATCTCCTGGGCAAATTCAAGAATGTCTTGCTCACTTAAAATGTAGGTCTTGTTATAATCCTCCTCCAGAACTAGCTGATATCCTGTGCAGAGGGGTGGGAGGGGTCGTTGAGGTCATCTAGCTATGACTCACCTGGGCTCGAACCCCGGCTGTATGACCTTAGGCAAGGTGCTTCACCTCTGTCAGACTCAATAACTGCAAGTGTATAATTGAAACAATCTTGACAATCCACGTCAAAAGGCTGCCAGACCCCCAGCCTGCTCAGGAGCTGGCGAAATTTCAAACGGAGGCAAGGCACCATTGCAGGCTGTCCGTTTTCCACTTCTTCCCTCAGTCCCTGCCCACACTCTGGCACATTGTGCGCTCACTGGCTCAGGAGCTTCCCTCACCACTCTCCCTTCCCCACCGCCCAACTCCTCCCTGCATGAGATCCTCACCTATCTACCACTCTAGAAGGCTCTGGGTGAGGCTGTGGGGGAGGCGCATCTCCCCCTGTGCCAAACAACAGGCTCTTGCTCTGTTGCCTAGGCTGGAATGCAGTGATGTAATCACAGTCACAATAACCTTGAACTCCTGGGTTTCAAGGGATCCTCCTGCTCCTGCCTCCTAAGTAGCTGAAAGTGTAGGCACAAGCCACCACACCCAGCTAATTTTTTTTTTTTCTTTGAGACAGTTTCACTTTCTCACAAGGCTGGAGTGCAGTGGCGCGATGTCGACTGACTGCAACCTCCACCTCCCAGGTTCAAGCGATTCTCCTGCCTCAGGCCCCCGAGTAGCTGGGATTACAGGCACCTGCCACCACATCTAGCTACTTTTTTTAAAAAAAATTATTTATTTATTTATTTATTTATTTATTTGAGACAGACTCTCACTCTGTTGCCAGGCTGGAGTGCAGTGGCACGATCTTGGCTCGCTGCAACCTCCACTTCCCGAGTTCAAGCAATTCTCCTGCCTCAGCCTCCTGAGTAGCTGGGATTACAGGCACCAGCCACCATGCCCAGCTAATTTTTTTTTTTTTTTTTTTTTTTTAAGTAGAGACGGAGTTTCACCATGTTGGCCAGGATGGTCTTTATGTCTTGACCTCGTGATCCGCCTGCCTCGGCCACCGGCCTTTTTTTTTTTTTTTTGAGACTCTGTTGCCCAGGCTTGGAGTACAGTGGTGCCATCCCCGCTCACTGCAGCCTTTGCCTCATGAGTTGAAGTGATTCTCCTGCCTCAACCTCCCAAGTAGCTGGGATTACAGGCATCTGCCACCGTGCCCAGCTAATTTTGTGTTTTTAGTAGAGACAGGGTTTCGCCATGTCAGGCAGGCTGTTCTCAAACTACTGACCTCAGATCTCAAACTCCTGACCGAGGTACCCACCTCGGCCTCCCAAAGTGCTGGGATTACAGGTGTGAGCCACCATGCTTGGTCACACCCAGCTAATTTTTTTTTTTTTTCGAATGAGGCAATTTATTAACCCAGCATGGTTTGTTCTAATGCTTCTTGCTGGCAGCTGCCACCTGTCTGGCGATTCTGTCCAGATCTCTCTCCCTGAGGTGTCAGTTTGCAGCCCTCATCTTAGTCCTTTTCCACCATTTTCAGCCCCTCCAGGGCTTGGAGGACCCGGCAAGCCACACTCTTGGAGCCTTAGCTGAAGTGGCTGGGCATGACGCTATTTCTCTGACGGCCCTTGTAGATCTTGGTCATGGAGCCAACCTCAGAACCACCCCAGAGGTAGAGGTGCCGCACTGTGGAAGCAGCTTAAGTGTAAAACCAGTTCTCATTGTCCGGAGCAAGCAATTTGTGCTTGGCCAGCTTGATGGTTTCCACCCATCCAGTGACTTTCAGCTTCCCAGACTTTTTGAGAAAGGCTGCCAGAGTTCTGACGAACTCCTGCTGATTCACATCTTTTCCACCCAGCTAATTTAAAAAAATATTTGTAGACATGAGGTTTTGCTATGTTGCCCAGGCAGGTCTCAAATTCCTGGCCTTAAGTGATTCTCCTTCCTTGGCATCCCAGAGTGCTGAGATTATAAGTGTGAGCCACCATGCCTGGCCAATCATAATAATAATAATTACTATTAAGTAATTATTATTACTTAATAGAGAAGGATTCTCGCTTTGTCACCCAGGCTGGAGTGCAGTGGCATGATCTCAGCTCACTGCAACCTCCACCTCTCAGGTTCAAGTGATTCTTCTGCCTGCCAATTTTTATACTTTTGGTAGAGATGAGGTTTCATCATATTGACCAGGCAGGTCTCGAGCTCCTGACCTCAGGTGATCCAGCCACCTTGGCCTCCCAAAGTGCTGGAATTACAGATGTGAGCCACCACACCTGACCCCAGTAATTATTTTATGGAATTATCTCCTAGCCTAGACTAAACGGCAGAAACTCTCATTTATTTTTTCTTAATAGGACATTCCTTGCCACCTAATAGGTAATCAGTATTTGTTGATTGGATAAATGGTTGTCTGTTATCAGCAACTGGTGATACCGACTTTAAAATTATAAAACACACCCAACATGCATGTGCATTCTCATGCACCTCCATATCAGTGATCAAAATATTGACAATCCCCAGACACTGCATTCCTTATTTACTTCTTTCAGAAGTGGCCATGGAGGGCAACTTCAGGAGATTCCTGTGAGTCTTTGCTCCTCCTTCCCTACCCTGGAAAGAGTAGAGCATGAAATAAGGCCACTTAATGCTGGTCAGGGGGAAAATCTGCTGTTTTGCAGCTGCATGTGGGTGAAGCTGTTGACCTGTGGTTTGAAGGATATTCATTTTCTGTTTTTTCTTGTAGTGTGCAGTCTTCCATATCTTTATATTGGCTAGGGTTTTGCTGGATTTTTCTCAAATATTTCTGACTTTAGTGTTTTGTGCTTCTGGAGCATTGGAAATGGAGCACATCCTATTCGATGAAGGCCAGTTACGGTGTAATGCAGGCAAGTGTAGATACAGATATTACATTAAGTTCAGATAACTGAGATGAGTGACAGAGTAAAAACACACTTGATTAAGCTTTCTCTACAAACCATCAGCTCACCCTTAATGAAGTACAGTTACACAGTTACTCACTTATGGTGAAGACACCATGATTTAAAGAAATGCATCTATTCTGTCTTCTTAAATCTACAGTTTTCTGAAGGCCCACTCACTTTATTTCCCCAAGAATTTATTTTCTGCACCATACTTCTCTCTTTCTGGCCAGAAGCAATTTGTAATCCTGGTTCTCTGACTTGACCCTGGGCAGTGTTCACTGAGAAGCCTTGGACTTTGACATTCGTTGAGGTGGATCTAAGTTCAGGTTAAATCTTTCTGTCTGTATACTATAAAAACGACAACAGTGGGCCGAGCACGGTGGCTCAAGCCTGTAATCCCAGCACTTTGGGAGGCTGAGAAGGGTGGATCACAAGGTCAGGAGATTGAGACCATCCTGGCTAACACGGTGAAACCCCGTCTCTACTAAAAAATACAAAAAAACTAGCCGGGCGAGGTGGCGGGCACCTGTAGTCCCAGCTGCTCGGGAGGCTGAGGCAGGAGAATGGCGTAAACCCGGGAGGCGGAGCTTGCAGTGAGCCCAGATCCGACCACTGCACTCCAGCCTGGGTGACAGAGCGAGACTCCATCTCAAAAAAAAAAAAACAACAAAAAAAAACGACAACAGTGGCAACAATAATAGAACACCCAAAATACCTCCGTAACTTTTTGTTTCAGGTACATAAGAAAAGTGTAGAAACTTATTGCCTCAACCTATTATTTTCTCCCTAGGGTCATAACGCCTTTAAATGTTTTACGTTATCTTCCTAGCGGAAATCTAATCTCTCACTGCATTTTTTCCCACTGTGCATTTACATTTTTCAATACACACACATACATATGCATATACACACATATACACATATCACCACCACACAATAATAACAGAAATTCAATCTTTCCTGGCATTTTAAAGCTTTTAGTGTCCATATGACTTTTCAAGGTAGGAAGCATCTCTGAGAGGGAGAGAGACAGCTCTGGGACCAACTTCGGCTGCGGCCTATCAGCGCCTTATCAGATACAGGCAGATTTCTGAAATTCACAAAGTCAGCTTCTGTAGACTCCTAGTTCTTCTCTTTTGGTGACACCTTGTTAGTTTAAGTCACTTCCACATTTTCTACAGAAACATTCCCAGTGTATGTGAAAAGTAAAATTTTAAAAGCAAGCAGAAAAAGGAAAGTTCCATATCGCTGTCTCTAAAGAGGGTGAAGGAATAGAAGAACATGAGCTTATAGTCGTATGATTTAGACCCTTGACAAGCCCACGTGAGTACTTTAAGGCACTAGGGGAGAGGGACAACATGCTGATTAAACATGCTGCACTGAAGTCAGAGTTCTGCATAAATACTATTATGTGTCACTGTTGATTTTCTCCTTTAGCACAACTGAAAATAAATTGCTCTCATTGTGTCCATCATCTCACCTTGAATGGAATTTCCTTAGTGTACAGAATATCGGAAGTGGGGCTGCCTTGCCCCTGCAAAATGGCGAAGTAGCTAAAGTTTATTTTTGCTGCCATCTTACCTTCCCTCTACTTGCACCCCGATTTCCTGGAGTTGTTCCTCATGCTGGATCCGATCCCATGTCCAATTCCCCAGGGCCTCCTTGCTGTCAGTTAATAATAGCTTTCAATGCTGTTATTCTTCTCAGAGTTTTTGCATTTTAATAGGACCCCTAGGGATTAAAATGTCTCCAGAACCAAAAGAGTGAATCTCTAATGGTGGAATTTTAGGTACCAGTGACAGGCATTGTGGGAGATTTCATAGGGAGGATTCTCTCAGAAGATAAACACCCCCCACAAAAGCTCTCGACTTGACTGACTTGGTATGGTTGACCCTACAAAAGAGTACAGGAAAGTGAATTAATCAACCGTGAAATACTGAACATTATTGCAAAGAAAGCCTTCCGCTTTGCTAATTATACTTTAATGTTTTAATCAACTTTTCAGTAAATGAATATGTGGTAATATTGGAGATGTTTCCTGGCTGGGAAAATTATGCGGTATCTTCGGGAAAGTTCTTTGGAGTGACAGTGGAGTAGGGGATGGAGTGGAGTTGTTGGGATGGAAATGCTTAGTAATCTGTGTTGTAGGTCTTAGCCCATTACTGAAGGAAGCAATCACATTGACACAGAAGAGAATCGCCCGATGAACTCTTAGGTACAGGTGTGAAATAATAATAAACCCCATACTGAACTGTTGTTTCTGTATACGTTTTCCACATGGACAAAAAAAAAAAAAAAAAGAAGAAGAAGAAGCTGGGATATTCTTCTCACCATTGTTCAGCACAGGAGGATGTCAGATTCCTGCACTTTATTTGGACTTCTCTATCATTCTTTTATTTTCTCCTGCTAAGTAAACAGTGGAGCTTCATCCATTATTCAGCTATCAGAGACTCAGGATTTTCTGGTTGTGGAACTTGGGAATTCTTACATTTCTTTAAAACTGTGGAAAAATGTATTTGCAAAACTGCTGGAAAGAGAAATTAAGAGAGATATCAACCCCTACAATATAATTAATCCTTGTGAGCTTCTCCCCCAGAGGACTAACTTGAGTTTTTCTGTAGAAATGGGAATTTAGTTTTGTTTCTTTCTTTCTTTTTTTTGGTTGCCATTATTCACACTTAGCTACCTGTGGCAAGTACTGTGGAGGAGAGAGACTGTTGTAAACAGATTTGGGGGAGCACAGGAAGGAAGGGCTTTGAAACCATGCCCCTTGAGAAAATGCATTGAGTGGCTGGGCACCACTCTACCTTAAAGCTGGTAAACACACAGCCCTTCCCACAAGCCAAATGTTACGAATTCTATTTTTATAGCTCTTGGAAGGCTTTCTGCAATCTTTTCCATGTTGAATGCTGCAGTTAAAAGATATCTTTAGGAGAGATTTCCAGATTGAAAGTCACAGGTATAAGAATATTGAAAAGAATGTAAAATCTTGTGCATGCAAATATCTATTTTATTGCTTTCATCTTTTGAATCAAGGAGGCACAGCAAATGACCCCTTTAAGCAGGGGAGTCATTATACCCTCACATTTTCTGTAAGATTTCTTGTGGGTAAATTGCAAAGCACTATTGGAGTATAATAGTGCAAAGCACTATTGGAGTATTTACTATTTTGTAAACTGCGGAGTATTTACTATTTTGTAAACTGCCAAGCACTATTGGAGTGTGGCTTCATTAGAATGGTGGAAAAGTTATTCTTGTGAATTTAATCATAATCTGCATCAGTCTGAGGTTGTAATACATTATTAAATGCAGTAGAGAGTGCTCAGAATAGAAAATGGTGGATTCTTTTGAGCCTGCATTGGTGAACAAAGAAAAGGAAGCACACTCCTTTCCTTTGTTTTTTTATTCTTTGATAAAGTGATTACTGTTAGAGTAGTGGATTGCTGTAAACTTGATGTAATTATGATTTAATAAATCATTTGAAAAACTCTCTCATGGTAGCATGTGAGTGTTCAGGTGGAAATAATGACAATAATGACAGCTGACACCCAGGAAGCATTTGTTATATGTAGGGAGAAATATCAAAAGAAGAAATCTAGTTAGAAAGATCCATGACTTGTGAACAACCATATATCAAAAGTCACCAATATTATCGCAAAGAGCAGAGGCTCTCAGGGGAATGTTACAGGGCTTCATATCTTTCAAAATACTTATTAATGGCTGCAGGAAGACAAAGAAGACATTTGTGGAAACCTAGGTGGAATAGCCAACAAGATTGATGAAACTACCAATTTAACATAGAATCCAATGAAAACAAATATCTGAGCACTCACAATTTAGATCCTCAGGAGTGGGTACATATCATATTGGGGATTCTACAATTTTAACTGGGAGATCCAAGCATAAACAACTAAAATAAGATGCGGCAATTAACAAGATGTGCATTTAAGCCTGCATTTGAATCCTTGTTCTAACACTAATTTGTACAATCTTGAGCTAGTTACACTTAGTCTCTAAAATTCTCAATGTTCTTATCTAGAAAATGGGATAATATTAGTGCCTAGAATAGAACTTAATAGGATAGGACATGTCAAATATTTAGCATAGTAGCACCCAGTACCTTTTAGCTATTATTACTGTCATCATAGTTGTTATTAAGAATAATAAATATGGATAATAAACATGGCCAGCATGGTGGCTTATGTCTGCAGTCTAGCACTTTGGGAGTCCAAGTCAGAAGGATTGCTTGAGGCCAGGAGTTCGATACCAGCTTGGGCAACATAGCGAGACTCTGTCTCTAAAATAATAATAATAAATACTATAGTAATTTCGTCTTTGTAGGTAACTGTATATATATATATATATTTTATTATTATATATTATGATTATATATATTATTATTATATATTTATTATATATATTATTTATATGTGTATATATATTATTATTATACTTTTAAGTTCTAGGGTACATGTGCATAACGTGCAGGTTTGTTACATATGTATACTTGTGCCATGTTGGTGTGCTGCACCCATCAACTCGTCAGCACCCATCAATTCGTCATTTATATATTTAATCAAGATAATGATGAATTTTAACATTTAAACAATCAGGTGTACAAGAAAGGATTGGGGAAGTTTGGCTTGACAAATGTACATGTGAAACAGAGTGAAGGATTTTGTTAAAAATCAAACTTTAGCCAGTGGTGTAAATGTGCTATTGAAAAAGATAATGGCTAAATGGATAAAAGCATATTGCCCAGGTTGCCAAAGTTGAAAATGCCTTAGTATTCTAAAACAGTCAGATCCTACGTGAAGGACGAGCCCAGTTATGAACAGCCGACTCTTTGAGCTGGATGTGTTAGAGATGCCTCTAGAGTCTTGAGGGAGGTGATAAAGGATATGGTTAAGGGCACATAAAGAAGTTTTGGAAGGGACTGGGTAACTGCTTTCAATGGGTTTTCAGGCATCTCACTGATCACACACATCAATTTTATTTATTTATGTATTTATTTATTTTTTGAGACGGAGTCTCACTCTGTCACCCAGACTGGAGTGCAGTGGCTCTGTCATGGCTCACTGTAGCTTTGACCTCCCAGGCTCAAGCAGTCCTCCCACCTCAGCCTCCCAAGTAGCTAGGACTACAGGCCCACAGCACTGCAGCTGGTTAATTTTGTTTCTTTTTTTCCTTTTCTTTTCTTTTTTTTAGATGGAGTCTCACTCAGTTGCCTAGGCTACAGTGCAGTGGTGCAATCTTGGCTCACTGCAAGCTCTGCCTCTGGGTTCCCGTCATTCTCCTACTTCAGCCTCCCGAGTAGCTGGGACTACAGGCGCCCACTACCACGCCCGGCTAATTTTTTGTATTTTTAGTAGAGATAGGGTTTCACTGTGTTAGCCAGGATGGTCTTGATCTCCTGACTTCGTGATCCGCCTGCCTCGGCCTCCCAAAGTGCCGGGATTATAGGTGTGAGCCACCATACCTGGTCCTGTTGTTGGAATTTTTTTTGAGACGGAGTCTCATCTTGTTGCCTAGGCTGGAGTACAGCGGTATCATCACCCACTCACTGCAATGAGTGAAGTGCAATGGCCTGAATTTAGCTCAGTGCAACCTCTGCCTCCTGGGTTCAAGCGATTCTCTGGCCTCAGCCTCCCAAGTAGCTGAGATTACAGGCGTGCGCCACCGTATCCAGCTAATTTTTTGTATCTTTAGTAGAGATAGGGTTTCACCATGTTGGCCAGGCTGGTCTCAAACTCCTGACCTCGTGATCTTGTTTTGTTTTTATAGAGGTGGGGTCTTGCCGTGTTGCTCAGGCTGGTCTTGAACTTCTGAGCTCAAGCAATTCTCCCGCCTTGGCATCCCAAATTGCTGGAACACACATTGATTTTAATTTATAAAGGTGACTGAGCCCCTGTGATGGAAAGATTTTTGTTGCTTCTACTTCCCGAGAGGAAGGGCATGGCAGGCCACACAGGGCCACATTGGGGGAAGGCCAGTGTTGGACAGGAGGTGGAGAGGAGTGAGGAGAGAGCATGGGCCAGTTTTCATTGTGTTTGCTGCAAAACAAGCGTGGCAGGGCAGGAGAAACAGTTTAAGATTGGCTAGTTTCAATGACGCAGTGGGTTTAGGGGCAGATCGGCTGTCCCCAGTTGTCTGGTACCTGGCCCTGCGTTGATTTCGGACAGGAAAAGTATTGGCCTGGTATGTGTTAGATACAAGAGGTGGTTGGAGTATAGCCTTTGGATTGGCTGGTTTGTGTATGAAAGGCACTCACACAGACCAGTTATTTATCGTCTTAGGAATTAGCTAGCCCTTAGGAGGGGGTCAGTCTCTCTTACCCAACTAGCTCCTCCAAGAGGTCAAAACATCACAAAATATAAAAACTAAAAACTGTGATTAATACATCAGGGTACAAGCTGTAGCTCCAGGGGAAGAACCAGGAACTATGGGGAGAAGTTCTAGAGAGGCAGATTTTAGGGAAAAAGGAAAATAAATCTTTTTGTGAAACAGGACCATTGGAAAGTAGAAAGAATGTCTTTGTGATACCAAGAATGCCTGAACTCAGATATATTCTGGGATGGCGTAACCAGCTTGCTCATGTTGTACGTGGGATTCCTTCGAGGACTGGGAGGTTAGAATAAGGTCCAACTCATAGATTCCATTAATCAATGGCTGATGGCCTGCTTAGAAGGAAATCGGATGTCCATTGCTTCTCTTCATGTTCTACTTCTTAACTTCTTGGGAGTAGAACTAACTTAGAAAGATTAAAATTCAGCAATGGGAATACATGACATTTTTATTTATAGTTGTAATAACTGGGGCTTTGATGGGAAGGACTGGAAATCAGCCACTGGAAAAAAGAACCCCTGTTTTAGTGCCAGTTAAGTGGGAGCCAAGTGACCAGACGCCTACATTAAAAACAATGGGCTGACCTTGAGTTCTCCTGAGAAACCACAAACTATAAGGTTTGTATTGGCAAAGTCTTTCTATGAAGTCATTCTTCCACTAGAAATATACTGAACCCTGGCTTGGCCCTGTCCACTGGGAACGTTACTGTGTGTTAGGATCATTTTTTTAAGAACTGGCCTTCTTTTTTTTTAAATGGTTATCATTTTAAGTCTGTGCTTCCATTAAGTATTAAAAGATGTTAATGGATGGTAAGATTCTCAGTTTCCTCTTCCTAAACAGGAAGGAACAATACTAGAATGATCTAAAGGTTTCCTTCTGATTCTAAAATTATTTGATTTTGTGACGATATTCTCTGTTGACTCTCAAAACTCTATTCCTTGAATTGACTCTACTTGCAAGAACTATACACTGTTGTTGACAGTATACTGTGTGCCTATCTAGTGTTATTCTAGGCATTTCCATTTGTTATCAGATAGGTAGGGTTGCTCTTATTTTAGAGCCAAAGAAGCAGAGACTCATGTTAGTAACTTGTCCAAAATGAAGGCGCTAACAAAGGGGAAGATTAGGGAAGACTAAGTCTCTGTCTCTAACTCTTCCTGTCCTGTTGCAGAGTTCCATATTACAGTGATGAGCATCAGAAGCTGTCAGAAAATGGCTCTGGGAATGCCATTCTTTGTTAGACAGTAAAGCCACTGCCTCTGGCTTAGAAGTATTGATCACTGCATCTGAGATTTGAGAATTGAAGGTGGTTAACTATGGTCCCATTTGCCCCTCTCTCCAGATGAGGGTTTGTTTTTTTCTGGTAACGGTGTGGAGGGGAGAGAGACAAGAGAAAATATCCATTTAAAAATCATGGAAATATTTTGATGTTTCTTTCATTTAATTATTTATTTTTGTCCCATGTTTAATATCAGTTTCTGTTTGTTCCAATTCTTCTTAAGGCAAGAAGGAACTTCTCTTTTACTTCTAAAATTCTGTTAATTTTTTTCTTTTATATTTCTTTTAAAAATTTTTAAATAATTTTTGTGAGTATGTAGTAGGTGTATATATTTGTGGGGTGCATGATATATTTTGATACAGGCATACAATGTGTAATAATCACAACAGGGTAAATGGGGTATCTGTCACCTCAAGCATCGATTATTTCTTTGTGTTGCAGATATTCCAATTATGTTCTTCTGTTTTGATATGCAAAGACAGATACCTGCCTTGCTTTTAAAATCCATCTGAGCTCAGCATGCCTTTCAAATTGGGCATTTTAAGGTAATGAAGGTTGTTTGAGAATCCTGAACATTCAGTGCTCACTTGAGGCACTTGAACTCTTATCCAATCCTAGAAAACAGGCTATTTCTGTCTGGATGGCCTCAAAATTCTCATGGGAAATATATCAGATTATTTTCTTTCTCAGATACGGGTTGCTGGATCTCCATTTATTTTGTCAATCACATGGTCACCATAACTGAAAGTGTCATTTTATGTGTTATTGCTATGAAAAACCTCAACTTTATTTATTTTAAAATGAACACATCAACTATGTCAGGTGTGGTGTTTTGTAATGTACAAAAAATCAGGAGTGGGAGGTTCATTTATAAATTCGTGACATTTAGGCTGAAGCATCTCTTGGGACTTTGAATTGTCTGGAAAATAGATACTAACCAAGGAGGCTAAACAGTTTGTGTGGCCATCTGTTCAGAATTAAAACATGGAGGAGGAAATTAGATTAATCATTCTACAATTTGGGGAATTCAGTATGAAGATCTGTGTTTACTGTGAATGCCTCTATTTGTAAGCATTTGAATGAAAGTTTTTCTACATCTGGCTTCCTCTATATACTTGTGAAAATGAACTTTAAGCTGTGTGTGTGTGTATGGTTGTGGCATGTGGTATGTGGCACATGAGTGACACAATTTTGGGGATATGGTGGGAGACAATTAGCCAAGTGGCTAGGCATATCATAGGCTTTAAAGTTAGATAACTTTTGGGTAAGAATACCTTACTTTTCTCAACTGTACAAGAGAGTAATAAAAGTATTTACTTCATAAGCCCTTATAAGGATTACTTAAGATAATTATTGCATGTAAAGTACTTCGTATAATCCCTGGCACATAGTAAACACACACTAAATATTAGTCACTATTCTGTGTCAACATTTATCATCATAATCATCACCTTTGTCCTCTTATTTCAAAATTGAAATTATTTCAAAATACAAAATGAATTTTACACCCTTCAAAAATAGCTTTCTTTAGATTTATTTTCTAATAGATACTTACTGCATTAGTAACAAATTAGATGGCGTGTGTGTGTGAGTGTGTGAGTATGAGCATAAGTGTTGGTGTGTGAAAGTGTTGATGAGTGTGTGTGTGTGTGTGTGTATTTTAGTGGATCCAATCTTTATAAACTCTGATCCACTTAAATTAATTGCTTCATTTGCAGAACCACTGCCTGGTATTAACAGAGAATGATTCCTTTCCCCTTTTTAAATATACAGATACACTGTTGAATATGTTGTTACACTGAATGTTAAAATAATGACTAATACA
The DNA here is from genome assembly GCF_002776525.5 of Piliocolobus tephrosceles. Lineage (NCBI taxonomy): Eukaryota > Metazoa > Chordata > Mammalia > Primates > Cercopithecidae > Piliocolobus > Piliocolobus tephrosceles. Next base: position 87,519,184 of record NC_045442.1, on the reverse strand, counting down.
CAAGGGGCCAATTTAGCAGGAACTCTTAATCATGACTTCCTGCAACTGGGCCGCTGATGGATGTATATAATTACGGGTCAGAAATTGTAGATAACAGAACACTGGAAAATTGAGTGTAGGGCCAATGCCAACAGAAATCAGCCCCCAAGCTCCTTTCAATGTAGATTTTAAGAAACTGAAGCTGTCTTGGGTATAATCTTGCTTCATCTTTGTCTCTCCTCTTCCACTTTTTTTGGACTCCCACTTCAATCTCACCATCCCCAACCAGCAGTTCATAATGACCAGAACTCTTCCTCCCTCCCTCCTTCTCTCCTTTCCTTCCTCCTTTTCTTCTTCCCTCCTTTCTTTCCTTCTTTCCTTCCTCTTCCCCTGTCTCCTCCTTCCCTCCCTTCTTCTCCCTGTTTCTCTTTCCTCTATTGCCCTTTTTTCTCCAATACATCAACTGGGCATACACTATGTGTCAAGCCTTGTGCTTGATTAAGTGGTGAATAGTATAGACTTTTTATTTGCTTTCATGAAATTTACAGAGCAGACATTTAAAAAATACACACATAATTAATGTTAATGTTTATGACAATGAAAGAGAAGTTCACAGTGCATGAGACTTTGTAACAGGGGACTAACTTGTGTTATGGTGGATTGGCAAGAAAAATCATTACGACAGGATTATGTTTGAGCTTGATGGTGTAGGAGGAGTTCACTAAGTGACACAGGCAGACAGGTGTTTTTATTAGAAGGAATAGCTCAGCTTATGTGAAGGCCCCGAGACAGGAAACGTCACAGACAGTGGAGAACTGAGTCTGGAAAGAAAACAGCTGGAAGAAGAGCAGCTTGAGGCTTTTGTCTTTCTTCTAAGAGAAGTGAACAGCAATGGAACGATCTTCAAAGTGATTGTGTTGAAACATTGTATTTCAAACATAATGAAAATTATACAGTATAATAAACAAAGGTATGTATGCACAGTAAATAACTTCTTCGGGTTGGTGATTTATCTTGTTTATGATGTTTTTTGACATACAATAAGCTTTAACTTTTAATTTAATGAAAGAATGTCTTGTTTTCATTTATGGTTTATATTTTTCATTGTCTAGTTTAAAAAATCATTACCCAAGATGTTATTCTAAGTTATTTCTCATATTATTTTCTAAACTTTTAAGAATCTGATATTTCACTTTTAGGTCTTGAATCCAACTGAATTTAATTTTGGGTATGGGTGTAATTTTACTCTATTTTCCTTATGAATAATCAATCATTCTAGTACCATTTGAGTTTTTCATCCTTTCTCCTTCCCTTAATTTACATTGTCACTTTTTCTATATGTCTAGTTTTCATATATGTGTGGTTCTCTTTCTGTACTCTCTATTCTGTTCCATGAGTTTACTTGTAGATTTCATTACTATAGAACATGTAACTTCATAAAATGTCTTGGTATTTTATATCATAAGTTGTTGTTCTAGCTCTTGACATTTGTTCTCCATATGAGCTTAAGGAGCAGCTTGTCAATGAAAACCTCTTTGGGGCTTTTAATCAGAATGGCTTTACATTTATAGATTAATTTTTAAAGAACTCACATCTTTACTCTGAGTTTTTCTGTCTATAAATATAGTTGCTCTCTCATTTATTCCAAACTTCTTGTGTCTGTTAATAATTACTTTTTATAAAGCTCTTATATATTTTTGTTTGTTGGATTAATACCAGGTATTTCTAATTTTGATTGGAATTTTCTGTGGTATTTTTAAAAATTATATTTTATATTACATTTTAAGTGGCCATTACTGGTGTAAAATAAAGTGATGTTGACTTTGTATCTAGCACCTTACTATACTCTTTTATACATTCAAACAATTTGTAAGATTTTAAAAATATTAGTTCCTCTTCTAATAGCCAAGTAAGCTCCAATCAGACTGAGCTTTCACCTTTAATAACTATATACACATTGAACAGACAAACAAAAGTAAAGGAAAATTAAATAAAGCAAAAAGAGAAAACAAAAGCAACACTAGAAGGCACTGGAAGGTGAACCAAAGCAGGAATATTATGAAAGGGAGCTGATGCTTGGAAGAAGGCAATGACTTTAGATAAGTGTCTCATTTTTAGACAACTGAGGGGATTCTGCAGCATGTGAGGCAGCTAAAATTCCGAGAGAAAATCTATAGTATTTCTGGCATGAAGAACCAGAGGAAAAATTTAGGCAACAACAGTCTCTGGAAAGTTAAGGAGAAATCTCAGATAGCAGAGAGCCAGAAAGGGAATCTCCAAATTGTTTGTATAAACTCTGCCCAATTGAGCCATATATATGTGAGGCAGACTCTGAGAAGCTCAACTAATGATATAAGAAGTGAACTGAGATTTGAGTTGCTATCAAACATACAGAGTTTTTACTTTGAGTGTAGTCATATTATTGCCTTGTAAACAAACCCAAACAATCCATACTCTTTGAAAGACTAATGATAAAACCCAGAGATTCCATAACATAATATTCACAATGTCCAGGATAAAATCCAATATTGTTTGACTGCAAAGATTCAGGCATATGTGACCCATTCTCTAGGGAAAGAAAATCAGCAGAGACCATTCCTGGCTGTTGAAATTATCAGGCAAACTGTATAAAGCAGCAACTATAAAAATCCTCAATGCTGTAAAAGAAAATATACTCAGAACTGACAAAGGCAGAGGAAATTTCAGCAGAAGAATAAGAACTCAGAAATATGGAAACTCTAGAACTAAAAAATCAAATAAATTAAAAATTCACTTGATAGTCTTAACAATTGAATGGAGATGAAGGAAATTATAGTTATCTTAATGATTGATCAATGGAAAGTATGCAATATGAAGAACAGAGAAAAAAGATGAGAAAAACTGAACAGAGCCCCAGAGAACTGTGGAGAAATAATGATATCCAACATATGTATAACTGGGGTCCCAGAAGTAGAGGAGAGAAGTAATGGACAGAAAACATTACTTAAAGGCAATGTGCTGGGCTTGTTTGCTCACGACTGTAATTGCAGCAATTTGGGAGGCTGAGATGGGTGAATCACTTGAGCTCGGGAGTTCAATACCAGGCCTGAGCAACATGGCAAGACCCAGTCTCTACCAAAAATACAAAAAATTAGCTGGGCATGGCAGCACATGTCTGTAGTCCCAGCTACTTAGGAGGCTGAGGTGGGAGAATCACCTGAGCCTGGGAGGTTGAGGCTGTAGTAAGCTGTGATTCCTCTGGGCAACAGAGATTCTGTCTCAAAAAAAAAAAAAAAAAAAAAAAGTCATAATGCTAGAAAAGTTTCCATATTTGATAAAACATACAAATTTACAGATTCAAGAATTTCAATAAATCCCAAGTAGGATAAATTGACAGAAAAACATGCCTAGGCACATCACAGTCAAACTGATGAAAACCAAAGATGAAGGAAAAGTCTTGAAAACAGACAAAAATGATACATGGCATATAGGAAGCAATTATTCAAATGACTGATGACTTTATCAAACAATAGAGTCCAGAAGTTGGTGAAATAACATATGTAAGGTGCTGAAAGAAAACAAAAAATCTGTCAACCCAGAATTTTTTATCCAGATACAATAATAGGAGTAATAACAACACAAAAACATTTTCAGATGAAAGAAATGAAGTTTATTGCCAGCAGAACTAGCAATGCTAAATTTCAAGAAATGTTTCAGTTATAAAAATGCTAAAGGAAGTTTGTCATGCTTAAAGGAAATGATACCAGATCTTTCTGAAGGAGAGAAGAACATAAGAAATAGTTAAAATAATAGATAAATTTCCAAGTCTATATTTTCCTGCTAATTACTTGAAAGTACATATTCTTATTTAAGACATAAATTATAAGAATGACTTGTGTTGGTTATAAATCCATATATATATATATCAACTATAGGATCAAAGCTGAAGATTTTCAATGTACCTATATTACTGCAAAATGTCTATATTAAAAGAGTTACAATAATAACTCTAGTCTTTTGGATTTCCTCTGAGAAATTATAGCAGCTACAAATAAAGGCAAATTTTGTCTTTTTCTTTATAATTTTCATACTTACTATTTATTTTTCCTGCCCTATTGAATTGAGTAGGGCATTCAATATAATGTTAAATACAAATTGTGGTAACTAGAACGTTCTTGACATGAATAAAAATTTTCTAAATTTCAAACCTAAGTGCAACATTTGTGTAGATCTGTGGTGACGTATTTTAGTTTAAGAATTTTCCTATTCCTATCTAGTTTTCAAATATATTTTAATAATAAAAATATGTTGAATTTCATCCAGTTTTTTTGTTTGTTTGTTTTTGTTTGTTTGTTTGTTTTTGAGACAGTCTGGCTCTGTTTCCCAGGCTGGAATGCACTGGTGCAATCTCGGCTCACTGCAACCTCCCCGTCCCGTGTTCAAGTGATTCTACCTTCTTCAGCCTCCCGAGTAGCTGGGATTACAGGTGCCTACCACTACCCCAGCTAATTTTTGTATTTTTAATAGAGACAGGGTTTCACCATATTGGCCAGGCTAGTCTTGAACTCCTGACCTCAAATGATCCACTACATGGTTTGTATAGTGTATTACTTTTACAAACATATAAATTTGATTTGCTTTTAAAAAATTATATATTTATTTATTTATTTATTTTTTATTATTATACTTTAAGTTCTAGGGTACATGTGCATAACGTGCAGGTTTGTTACATATGTATACTTGTGCTATGTTGGTGTGCTGCACCCATCAACTCGTCAGCACCCATCAATTTGTCATTTATATCAGGTATAACTCCCAATGCAACCCCTCCCCCCTCCCCCCTCCCCATGATAGGCCCCGATGGGTGATGTTCCCCTTCCTGAGTCCAAGTGATGTCATTGTTCAGTTCCCACCTATGAGTGAGAACATGCGGTGTTTGGTTTTCTGTTCTTGTGATAGTTTGCTAAGAATGATGGTTTCCAGCTGCATCCATGTCCCTACAAAGGACGCAAACTCATCCAACTCATCCTTTTTTATGGCTGCATAATATTCCATGGTGTATATGTGCCACATTTTCTTAATCCAGTCTGTCACAGATGGACATTTGGGTTGATTCCAAGACTTTGCTATTGTGAACAATGCCGCAATAAACATACGTGTGCATGTGTCTTTATAGCAGCATGATTTATAATCCTTTGGGTATATACCCAGTAGTGGGATGGCTGGGTCATATGGTACATCTAGATCTAGATCCTTGAGGAATTGCCATACTGTTTTCCATAATGGTTGAACTAGTTTACAATCCCACCAACAGTGTAAAAGTGTTCCTATTTCTCCACATCCTCTCCAGCACCTGTTGCTTCCTGACTTTTTAATGATTGCCATTCTAACTGGTGTGAGATGGTATCTCATTGTGGTTTTGATTTGCATTTCTCCGATGGCGAGTGATGATGAGCATTTTTTCATGTGTCTGTTGGCTGTATGAATGTCTTCTTTTGAGAAATGTCTGTTCATATCCTTTGCCCACTTTTTGATGGGGTTGTTTGTTTTTTTCTTGTAAATTTGTTTGAGTTCTTTGTAGATTCTGGGTATTAGCCCTTTGTCAGATGTAGATTGCAAAAATTTTCTCCCATTCTATCGGTTGCCTGTTCACTCTGATGGTAGTTTCTTTTGCTGTGCAGAAGCTCTTTAGTTTAATCATATCCCATTTGTCAATTTTGGCTTTTGCTGCCATTGCTTTTGGTGTTTTAGACATGAAGTCCTTGCCCATGCCTATGTCCTGAATGGTACCACCTAGGTTTTCTTCTAGGGTTTTTATGGTATTAGGTCTAACATTTAAGTCTCTAATCCATCTTGAATTAATTTTCGTATAAGGAGTAAGGAAAGGATCCAGTTTCAGCTTTCTACTTATGGCTAGCCAATTTTCCCAGCACCATTTATTAAATAGGGAATCCTTTCCCCATTTCTTGTTTCTCTCAGGTTTGTCAAAGATCAGATGGCTGTAGATGTGTGGTGTTATTTCTGAGGACTCTGTTCTGTTCCATTGGTCTATATCTCTGTTTTGGTACCAGTACCATGCTGTTTTGGTTACTGTAGCCTTGTAGTATAGTTTGAAGTCAGGTAGCGTGATGCCTCCAGCTTTGTTCTTTTGACTTAGGATTGTCTTGGCAATGCGGGCTCTTTTTTGGTTCCATATGAACTTTAAAGCAGTTTTTTCCAATTCTGTGAAGAAACTCATTGGTAGCTTGATGGGGATGGCATTGAATCTATAAATAACTTTGGGCAGTATGGCCATTTTTACGATATTGATTCTTCCTATCTATGAGCATGGTATGTTCTTCCATTTGTTAGTGTCCTCTTTTATTTCGCTGAACAGTGGTTTGTAGTTCTCCTTGAAGAGGTCCTTTACATCCCTTGTAAGTTGGATTCCTAGGTATTTTATTCTCTCTGAAGCAATTGTGAATGGAAGTTCATTCATGATTTGGCTCTCTGTTTGTCTGTTACTGGTGTATAAGAATGCTTGTGATTTTTGCACATTAATTTTGTATCCTGAGACTTTGCTGAAGTTGCTTATCAGCTTAAGGAGATTTTGGGCTGAGACAATGGGGTTTTCTAAATATACAGTCATGTCATCTGCAAACAGGGACAATTTGACTTCTTCTTTTCCTAACTGAATACCCTTGATTTCTTTCTCTTGCCTGATTGCCCTAGCCAGAACTTCCGACACTATGTTGAATAGGAGTGGTGAGAGAGGGCATCCCTGTCTTGTGCCAGTTTTCAAAGGGAATTTTTCCAGTTTTTGCCCATTCAGTATGATATTGGCTTTGGGTTTGTCATAAATAGCTCTTATTATTTTGAGGTACGTTCCATCAATACCGAATTTATTGAGCATTTTTAGCATGAAGGGCTGTTGAATTTTGTCAAAAGCCTTTTCTGCATCTATTGAGATAATCATGTGGTTCTTGTCTTTGGTTCTGTTTATATGCTGGATTACGTTGATTGATTTGTGAATGTTGAACCAGCTTGCATCCCAGGGATGAAGCCCACTTGATCATGGTGGATAAGCTTTTTGATGTGCTGCTGAATCCGGTTTGCCAGTATTTTATTGAGGATTTTTGCATCGATGTTCATCAGGGATATTGGTCTAAAATTTTCTTTTTTGTTGTGTCTCTGCCAGGCTTTGGTATCAGGATGATGTTGGCCTCATAAAATGAGTTAGGGAGGATTCCTAACTCCCTGTGCCTGTGCCGGGAGTTGGAGACTGGAGCTGTTCCTATTCGGCCATCTTGCTCCGCCCCCAAGAGGTCTTTAGTGTAAAAAATTATATTTTAAGGATTTTTGCATGTATATACACACACAAGATTTATCTGTAACTTTCTTCTATGGTATTGATCCTGTCTCTTTTGGGTATCAAGGTTTCAACTAATACCCCAAAATGGTATTTTTTTCTTCTCTTCCAACTCAGAAACAGTTAGTAAAAGAGAAATTATCTATTCCACCAATGTTTGGTAAAACTCTTCTTTAAAATGCTCTGGGTCTGATGACTCCTAGAGATGAAGATTTGACTACTAATGTACTTTTAATATGGATTATTGATTTATTCATTTATAAATTTCTTCTGTAGTCAATATTGGTGATATGGTTTGGATCCGTGTCCCCACCAAATCTCATGTTGAAATACAATCTCCATTGTTGGAGGTGGGGCCTGGTGGGAGGTGATTGGCTCATGGGGGAAGAGTTCTCATGAATGGTTTAGTTTCAAGTGTTTATAGCAATGCAAGAACAGGCAAACACAATTGCTAATTTCATTTTCTAAAAAGTTATTTGATGAAGTTTAAAAATTTATTTTCATAAAATTGTTTATTGAACTATTTCAATTAAAATTTTTATGCCTATAATCATGGCTTCCTTTTATTCTTAATATTATTAATATGTGTTTTCTAATTTTTTCTTAACCAGTCTTTCAAGTGATTTGTCATGATCATTTTCAAATAATTTCCAATTAGATTATCTTATGTTACATGTTTGCTATTATTTCTTATCCTTATTATTTCCTTCTACTTCTTGTGTATAGTCTTCCCCCCAAGCATCTAAGTTGAATGCTTAATGCTTTACCTATCTATATTTCATCTTACATGTTTTATACATTAATACATTTAACATTATAATTTTATACTTAAATACTTTTGTGGCTTCATCTCATAAAATTTTATATGTAGTTAATTCATTATTATTGTTTAGTTCTAAACAGTACTCATTTTTATTGTGAATTTCTGTTGTACTTATGAGTTAATTTGGGGCACTTAATGTTTCTAATCACACATTTTTTGGTGCCATCTTTATATATTTTTACAAAATTTGATTACATTTTGATGAGAAAATGTGGTTTATATTATACTAAATCTTTGATCTTCATTGAGATTTCCTTCGTTACCCAAAACATCACTATTAAAAAATATTTGATGTAAAAAGAGTGTATATTGCTAGTTCTTTGACTGCAGAATTATATACAACCATTTCTTTCTATCCCCCTTCTGTCACTTCTTACTCGTTTTTTCTTAATTCGTATTTTGCCTGGCATTAACATTGCTGTAATAGGTTTGTCTTTAACACATATGTTTCCCTGGCATATTATTTCTCCTTTATTTTTAATCCTGTAGGATCTTTTGTTTTAGATGTTCTCATACAAGTAGCATATAGCAGGAGTTTTTATTTTATTTTATTTATTTTCAAAAACAGGGTCTTACTATTTGCCCAGATTGGAGTGCAGTGGTGTGATCATAGCTCACAGTATCCTCTACCTACTGTGAGCTCAAGCTATCCTCCTGCCTCATCCTCCTGAACAGCTAGCACACGGCTGTGCACCACCACACCCAGCTAATTTTTAATTTTTGGTAGAGAAGGAATCTTGCTTTGTCTTCTAGTCTGGGGGATCCTCGTGCCTTGGCCTCTCAAAGTGCTGGGATTGTAAGTGTGAGCCACCACCCCTGGCCTATTTTTAAAATCATTGAATAATCTGTACCTTTGAATATGTGGATAAATCCTTTTACATTTAATGTACTTACTGATACATTCTTTACCACCCTATTTTGAATTTTTTTTTTTCTTTCTTTCTTTTTTTGAGACAGAGTCTTCGTTCTGTAACCCAGGTTGGAGTACACTGATGCAATCTCGACTCATTGCAACCTCTGCCTCCTGGGTTCAAGTGATTTTCCTCCTTCAGCCTCCCAAGTAGCTGGAATTACAGGTGTGCACCACCACGCCCAGTTAATTTTTGTATTTTTTTGTGGAGACAGGGTTTCACCATGTTGGCCAGGTTGGTCTGGAGTTCCTGACATCAAGTGATCCCCCTGCCTTGGCCTCCCAAAGTGCTAGGATTACAGGGATAAGCCACCACACCCACCTTGAATTTTCTTTATACCATCTTTATCTGCCTTTTTGTTTTTACTTTTCTGCTCTCTATTGGATGGACAAAGTTTTCTAGAGTCCCCCCTTTTAATCTGTACTGATTTGGAAGCTACACATTGTGTTTCCATTTTTCTTAGCTGTACATTTTTCTGTTTCCATTATTCAGTTATTTTTAAATTTTTAACCAACACCCTTGGCTGTACATTTTTCCAACATAGTATTTCCTTCCTGCCTTCCTGAATGTGACATGGGCATATATCAACCATCCATGGAATATTGTATCCATCTTAGCATTGGTTTTAGTTTCTGTTTTTAAAAATATTTTTTCACTTAGTAGTTAAATATGTTTACTAAAACATTTTACCTTTTTTCCTAATCACCTTTACTTTTAAAATTCTATATACATATATCTCTGAGTTTACTACTTTTCCCCCTGAAATAATCCTTTAATTATTTTCTTAGTGAGGGTCTATGGGTATTTAACTGTTGATTTTTCTCAACACAGATTTTCCCCCCATGAGTCTTGAGTTGATAGTTAATCTGTGTATAAAACTTCAGGTTGAGAGTTACAAATTTTTCTTATCAAGTTGAAGATATAATTTCATTGTCTTCCATCATTTATTGTTGCTCATGAGAAGTTCCAATGTTGTTCTAACTGTAATTCTTTTGCAGATAATCTGTCTTTTCTCTCTGGTAGCTGTAAACATTTTCTTTTTATTTCTCATGTTCTGCAGTTTTACTGTGACAATTCTGGGAATGGTTTTCCCATTATTTATCCTGATGGGTAGTTGGGTTGTACTGTCCATTTGAGGATTCATGTCTTTCTTCAAATCTGGAAATTTTTAAATTCTGAATAATGCTTTTTCACTATTTTGTCTGTTACCTTATTGGAGAATTCCTGTTGGACACTTAAATCCTCTCAGTCATTCTCTATGAATGTTAATGCATGCAATCTTTCTGCACGGTGTTCTGGGCAGATTCCTAGCAGTTCTGTGCTTCTCTCTGTGTCAGATCTGGGCATATATCATTCATTGAGGGGTTTTTTTTTTTTTTTTTTTTAACTCAATGCCTTAATTTTTTTTTTTTCATTTACGTCTGCTTTTATTTTAATTTCTCACACTTTTAAAATGCAAGTTATTCATTTATCTCATTGGGCGACTGAACATACCTATTTTGAAGTTTTGCCAGCTGGATCCACACACTTAATTTCCTCTGAGGCATATTCATGTTTTGAAGGTTGATTTTGTTGGCTGTCTTTCTCAGTATTAGATTTCTTCCTGTTTTGGAATTTTGCTTTGCAGGCTTATTTTGAGTGGAAGGCTTTTGTTTTTGTTTTACTTCTTTCTGTTTCTTTCTGTGTTCACCCCTCCTGGGCCAGGGGTTTTGTGGTCACCTTTGTGCAGCTATTCAGGACTCCCTGCCCTAAACCTGGCGGTGCTGCAGTTATCCTGTCCCACAGTGGCTTTGGGGATATACTGTGGCTTCCTTCCTGTCTTGATTGGACACTGTGTTTCTGTCTTCTTCTTCCTTCCTAGGTTTGTAGCTTATTCAAAACTCTAGCTCCCAGGGAAGGGTTAGTCACAGCTTTCAGTTTGTTTTATGGGTGGGTATTGGGAGCCGGGGTGGGAGTTGGTGGGTAATGCTAGCCTCAGATTCTTGAGTGTAGTAATTGTATCCTCTTTATCCCACTGGAATCCAACTGCAGACTGTCACAGCCTCCTTCCAGAACAGCTGTCTAGCAGGACCCCGGCTCCAGCAGAGCCCACTGACTTGGTTTCTCCTGTTTCTGGTTCATGGGGAGATTTATCTTGTTATTTGAATTTCATTATGCTTTCAGTGTTCTGTGTTTCTATTTAATCTATTTTTTTCCTCTGTATTTGGACTGGGGGAGACATGTCCCATAAATAGGTCTTAATTAGGAAATGTGATAAATAGAATTACGTTTTAGAAAGAGCTCTCTGGGCTGGGTGCCATGGTTCATGCCTGTAATTCCAACACTTGGGAGGCTGAGGTGGGAGGATTGATTGAGGTCAGGAGTTTGATTTCAGCCTGGGTAACATAGTGAGACCCTCAACTCTACAAAAAATTCTAAAGAAATAGCTGGGCATGGAGGCATGCACCTGTCCCAGCTACTTGGGAAGCTGAGGTGGGAGGATTGCTTGAGCCCAGGAGTTCGCAGCTGCAGTGAGTGATATTTGTGCTTCTGCACTCCAGCCTGGGCAACAGAGCGAGACCCTGTCTCTAAATTTAAAAAAGAAAAAAAAAAAAAAGGTGGCAGAACAGTTTCCCCTCTAATTTACTACAAAATTCCAAATCTTTACCAGCTGAGAAACAATTACTACTCCGCTGAGTAGGAATTTACATTTGCAGAGCCCCTCACATGGGGTTTCCTACGATCCCCAGAGAGACCCAGGAGGGAACAAGGGCACATACTGTCATCTCACTTTTGAAAAATGAGAAAACTTGGTTGGGTGAGACGTTCAGAGCCACAGAGCCAGTGGGTGTGCAGGACAGCAGTAAGCTCTGACCTCTGGAGGGTCTCTCCCCACAAGTCTTGCAGGTCAGTGTCTTGTTTTGGAGCAGATTAAGTGGGTAAAATTTGGGATCACTTGGTAGGATGAGGGGCGACCCAACTCTTTTTCCCATGAAATCTGGTAACTGGTTCAGTAACAGTGAAGGAAGGAGGGAAGGAGGAAGGGAGGGAAGAAGGGAAGGAAGGAGGGAGGAAGGGAAGGAGGGAGGGAGGGAGGGAGGGAGGAAGGGAGGGAGGAAGGAAGGAAGGAAGGAAAGAAGGAGGAAGTAGGGAAGGGAGGAAGGAGAGAAGGAAGGAAAGAAGGAAGGAAGGGAGGGAGGAAGGAGGGAGGAAGGAGGGAAGGGAGGAAGGGAGGGAGGAAGGGAGGAAGGAGGGAAAGAAGGAGGGAAGGAAGGAGGGAAGGAGGGAAGGAAGGGAGGAAGGAAGGAGGGAAGGAAGGAGGGAAAGAAGGAGGGAAGGAAGGAGGGAAAGAAGGAGGGAAGGAGGGAGAGAAGGAAGGAAGGAAGGAGGGAAGGAGGGAAGGAGGGAAGGAGGGAGGGAAGCAGGGAAGGAGGGAAGGAAGGAGGGAAGGAGGGAAGGAAGGAGGGAAGGAAGAAGGAAGGAGGGAAGGGAAGAAGGAAGGAAGGAAGGAGGGAAAGAAGGAAGGAAGGAGGGAAGGAAGAAAGGGAGGAAGGAGGGAAGGAAGGAAAATTAAATGCAAAAAATCAGAGCACTTTCTGTGTCTGGTTCTCTGTGATCAATTTGTAGTGGAGTCTAGTTGGGCGTGGGTCACACCTTAGCAGGTCGGGAGACCTGTGCCCTGTGGGTGATCACAGATCTGGGAGTGAGGACTGCTCTCTAAACTATTTGTGTTTGTTCGGGCCAGCACAAAGAGGTTCATGAGAAGATCCCATTGTGCTTTCTGCTTTTTCCCCACCATTTTCATCCAGGTAAAATCAGATGCCACATGGGGAATGCAAGGGAAGGAGAATCATAAAAGGCCTAAGTGAGGGCCAGAAGACGCAGGGTAAGGGAGTCTACAGACCCACACATCTGCTCATTTATTATAAAGACATCCAGGCCGGGCATGGTGGCCAACGCCTGTAGTCCCAGCATTTTGGGAGGCCAAGGCAGGCAGATCACGAGTTTAGGAGATAGACACCATCCTGGCTAACACAGTGAAACCTCAACTCTACTAAGAATACAAAAAATTAGCCAGGCGTGGTGGCTAATTTTAGGGCTAATCAGTCCTACTGGGGAGGCTGAGGCAGGACACCTAGGGAGGCAGAGATTGCAGTGAGCCGAGATCATGCCACTGCACTCCAGCCTGGGAGACAGAGTGAGACTCCGTCTTAAAAAAAAAAAAAAAAAGAAAGAAAAAGACATCCACGACATTCCTCTGACATGCCAGGCCTTGTGCACGATCCCAGGATGCAGTGTGAGCCATGACAAAGCCCTCTGCTCCCCAGGACAGTCTTCAGTCTCACGGACAGACAAGCAGGTAGACATATCTAAGGTGGAAAATTATGAGTAACATTTCCCTCGGATGGCAAGGAGCTTTGTGGGCTAGTTCAGGGCACGGTTTCCAGGACCAGTTGGCTGGGAAGGCAGATCTCTCCCCAGTTGTCTCCCTCATCAGGGGATTCAGGCAAGGAGGCCAGTTGTGGCTCTGAGCCAAAAATGGAGTGCCCGCTTTCTCAGAATCAGGCATCAGCCTGGCAAAACTTCCCCAGTGGTGACCAAAATTACTTCCCTGGAGGCGTGTCTTTTCTGCTTTTCTCTGTTTCAGGTGAGAAAGGGTCAGAAAAGGGAGAGAAGGCAGAGCCAGTCATGATACACAGCCTCAGCAGAGGCTGGTCTCCAGCATCAGGCACTGATGACATTCACTGAGCCACAGCCCATGCCCAGAAGGTTTCTGATGTTCACATAGACCATAGGCCTTCCCCAGAAGCAAGCACCAACAGGGGCTACAAGATCACTGACAAAGAAATATATCAGTACCATTCTAGCAAAATGGATTCTTAAAAGTACATGCTGTAACTGAGGCAGAGTAATTGCAAGAAGGCCATTGTAGGAATAACTTTTATTGCCTCTGTACTGCTCCCTCCCAAGATCACCCTACATGACTGTGAATGTTTTTGCAACTTCCTGTATAATTCTAGTTATTCTAATATAAGTATTTAATAGACTGCACAGGTCATTGGAAACCTTCAAATCCCAGTTAATTTGGATACTCCATTAAACATGATTACTGCCTGTGTGGCTTAGGCTTCCAGGGAGAAAATTAAATAACAGGAATGTCATTTGATATGGTTTGGCTGTGTCCCCACCCACATCTCATCTGGAATTGTAGCTCCTATAATTCCCACATGTCATGGGAGGACTTGGTGGGAGGTAATTGAATCATGGGGGTGGGTCTTTCCCATGCTGTTCTTGTGATAATAAATACATCTCATGAGATCTGATGGTTTTATAAATGGGAGTTCCCCTGTACATGGGAACTCCCTCTTGCCTCCCACCATGTAAAACGTGATTTTGGTCCCTCTTTGCCTTCTGCCATGATTGTGAGGCCTGCCCAGCCATGTGGAGCTATGAGTCCATTAAATCTCTCTCCTTTATAAATTACCTAGTCTCGAGTATGTTTTTATTAGCAGCATGACAACAGACTAATACATTGTGTATCTGTAAATAATATCAAACCTGTGATAAGAACGCATTTGATTAGATGAAGAGAGAGCTCCTGGTGTTGGCTCAGTGAGCAGTGCTGCTGACGTGCAGCCTTGGGGGGCCCAGGGAGAGAACAGGCCTTTCTGCCTCTGGGTGTCCTACAGACCACAGCACCCACCCCATGCCCAGCTTGGACCCTGTAACTCTGGACCCTGCTTATCAATCCTGAGCACTTGCTAGGTTTTCTCTTCAGTTGCATGCACCACACAGTTAATTACTGAGACGAGGGGAAAATGCCCCCTTCCATGGAAATTATGGAAATGCTATCAGATGTTAAGGATTAATGAGTATTAGATGCAGGTGTGAGATTAGATGCAGCTGAAAAGAACGCGGCATGGTGGCTGGCTGCTTGTTAACAGTCATCGTTAAAGCTGCCAAAACAAGAAACTCTTTAGCTCAGGTGATTTTTCTTAAAAAACATTGTTTTTTCCTTCTTTTTCACTAAGCATTCTCGTTTTCTTGCCCTTGTAGCTATTAATCCCGTTGATGAAGGACTTTGCCTCAGAGGATCAGTTTCATCACTGGTAGCTTCGTAGAGAGCTCACACAAGGCCTCATCCTTGTTAATCCAGAGTCCATGCTAATTGGCATCCCTGAGAACAGGCCCCACCAGCTTGAAGTAATTTACAACCGCATGTTTCCAATCAGTCATGTATAAGGGAAAGCTTGCAGAGTGGTGGACACTTTTCAGGAAAGTCTTGTCCCTTTTTACAAAACACACTAGATATGAGAATCTCAGAACTGTATTGTGTGTGTGTGTGTTTTTTTTTTTTTTTTTTGGTGTTGTTGATATTCAAATCCCCCCTAGTCAGCCATGGGGTGATGTCCGATTTCAATTACATGCAGGACTCTAAAGCTACAGGGTTGAAGATGCCATGAGATTGCCACCCTCCCACCAGGGGTCCATCCACAGACAACAATGATGAAATGTGGAGCGTGGGGAGAGCCTGCTTTTGTACTTGGTGTGTTTGATTAATTAATGTGAGAAAGAAATCCATGTCATGTAGAAAGTGCTAGAACTGACAGAATGCACCTTTTTATAGAGAATTTGTTTTTCCTGGAAGAAGCTTATATTCAGAGTGGGGAGATAAGACTCTGTCAGGTAATGGATCCAAAATGGATTTCATCATCTTACTGTCATAGTAAGGATAGGGGGTCCTGGTGAGATTCAGTGCTCATTGCTGGTATCCCTGAAGGCACATCCAGGGGCTGGCTGTGACCATGAGCAGGTTAAGGGCCTCTCTTGGTATTTGCTCCAGTGGGAGTTGTTGGCTTCTGGGTCTTGGGTTCAAGCGACCCAAATTCACAACAAAAGGGGGATTGATGAACTTGATGCTGAACATTTATGCTGAGAAACTTAACTGTGAAGATTGGGATTCTATTTATAACAGCGCTATATAGAGACACTCACCTTATAGTTGGTCCTTTCTGGGGAAAGAATGTGCATCTCTGTGATCTCTGTGTGGCACTTCTCAAAAGGAAGCACCTCTCTTCAGGGTGCTGAGGCTTCTCCTGGGAGGCTGTGAGCTGAAACTAGCATTCAGTTGCATCATAATGGGAAGGGAGAAGTGAGGGGAGTTTGAAGTGGGGGAGGGCAAATGTTAAATTCTGGAAAATATCCTTGACCATGAAGGCAGTTTTCCACAGCTGCAATTGAGCAAGCTGTTACTTCATCTCAGGAAAGCCAGAAGGAGACGTTCTGGAGGCAGACTCCAAAACCCCCTAACCGCCCACACTTCTCCCAGCCTACTGGGTGAGGTTGGGAGCTTTTCCCAAATCAGACTGAAGTTTTAAAATGCAAATCCTGGTTGAGGTGACACACTGAAATTTATGCCCACTAAATAAAATCACACTGCTGGTCAAGTATAAATGACAAATAGCAGACTTACTTTGTAAACTTTCAGATAGGAAAGAGTGGAGGAAGGGAGCTTGGGGTAGCTCTGGGAGTTGGAACTCAGGGAGGGGAACACCAAGAGGAGAAGCAGAAGAGAAACCTCACATTTGCTGTGATGATGGCCCTGAGGCAGAAATTTAAAAATAAATATGCGTTCATTCACTCCAAGAAAGTAATAGGCAAGACAAGGCTTAAAAAGAAAAGAACAAGTTTTCCTCTGCCTAGCAAGCTCACTTGAAGGACAGTTATAACACTGTTAGAGAAGCCAAGGCCAAAGGAATGGGCTCCAGACATCCCCACCCCGCTTCCAGAGCAAGGTTGAAGGAAAAAGAAGAGAAAGACAAATTAGTTTACTGTTACTCCTTTCCCTGGCTTCTTAGGCATGATTATGTTTTACAAATGTCTGTATTTAGCCAGTTCTTATTTTTCTTTCGATGCAGCTACAAGGCCACCAGCTATGCAAGGTCACAAGTTACGTTATGCTATAGATTATGTGACCTGTCACTGTATGATTAACTACTTTTGTTTGGCTCCTGTAAGTCTGCTTATAAAAACCCGGCTCTGTCTTTGTTCAAGGCTCAGCCTTTTGGATGTGAATCCACTGAGCTGGTGCGTACCTAAAATAAACAATCCTCTGTTCTCCATATTGGTCTCTCCAGTCCTCAGTTTCCTGCAACAGCCCTATGAAGGCTTATTAGTTTACTATGTTTCAGGCACAGGCTGACTACTGAATTCCACTTAGTCCTTTCAACAATGCTATGAAGTTATTTATTCACTCCCATTTTATTGACAAGGAAGCTGAGCCTTCAGGAGGCTACACAGTGAAATTCCTCCAATCCCCAGGAAGCACCTTGCAGCATTTTGTCACACCAGCTACAGGTCTTTGCAGCACAGCTTCAACAGTTTCTACAGTTTTTTTCTAATCATTCATGTGCTTTGATACAGAGAAAGTTTCATCCCACAAGCATTATAATTGGGATTTTCATTTGAACTTAACACAGCTACGGAAGCCACTGCTAAGTGGCCCATAGAGAATTGCTGAGAATTAAATAACACAGAACGCAGTTCAGGCCAAGGAGCTTGGGAGGCTTCCTGGAAGGTGAAAGGTGTGAGCAGGACCTCGGCAGGAGGAGGCAGGATGAGGACGTCTGCATACAGGAATGGGGAGGAGCCGTGGATGACAGAGACTTTAGGAATGAAGACACTAAAGAAATTGGTGGCTACTTTGATAGGATCAGGGATGAAGAAAAGGAAGTGAAAAACGTTCCGGTAATTGTACACTAGGAAATGGTGATACCGTCTCCTTTTCCTGACTGGAATCAGATGTAGGCTCTAAATCCATCCTTGAATCATTAACACCCACCTCCCACTCTCCTTTTGTCCATTACTTGCTTTACTTTTCTCCTCAGCATCATCATGCAATATATTTATTTGTTTTATTGCCTTTACCTCAACTAGATTGTAAGGTCCCAGGGCAGGGCTATTTGTCATTTTGGTTCATTGCTGTATCCTCAGAACCTGGAGCAAAACAGGACTAAGTGTTCTCTGTGTATGCATATATATGTATAGCATAGATATGTATATACCATATGTATGTGTGTATATGTAGACAGAGCAGTTAGTCCTGTTTTATATTTCATATACCTTTTACTTTTTTTTTTTTGAGGCAAAGTTTCGCTGTTGTCACCCAGGCTGGAGTGCAGTGTCAGCTGGCTGCAGTCTCTACCTCCCAGGTTCAAGCGATTCTCGAGCTTCAGCCTCCTGAGTAGCTGGGATTACAGGCACCCACCACCACGGCTGGCTACTTTTTGTATTTTTACTAGAGACAGGGTTTCGCCATGTTGACCAGGCTGGTCTCAAACTCCTGACTTCCAGTGATCTGCCCACCTTGGCCTCCCAAAGTATTGGGATTATAGGCATGAGCCATCATACCTGGCCTTTTTAATCATTAAATAAGGAAATTTCACATAAATGGAACTAATATATTCTGCTAATTGTCAATATAGCAGAAACTGTTCAAGTACCCACAATACCACTTTGTTTTTTACTTTCAATACAATATTTAATAAATTACCTGAGATATTCAACACTTCAGTATAAAATAGGCTCTGTGTGAGATGATTTTGCCCAGCTGCAGGCTACTGTAAGTTTTCTGAGCACATTTAAGGTAGGCTAGCGAGGCTAAGCCCTGCTGCTTTGTAGCTTAGGTGTATTAAATGCATTCTGACTTACTATATTTTCAACTTACAATGAGTTTACTGGGGGAGGTTACCCCATTGTAAGCCAAGGAGCATCTGTATTTCCAAATCAACATTTGGAATAAGTGAGGGGAAATGAAAAGATTTAGAACCTTTAGAAAAAGGAGAATGGAAAGGCCTGAGGAGTCTCTGCAGGTCTTGCTTGTCTGGGGCTGCCTGGGAAGAAGGGAGCCAGGTGATTGCACTCAGGGTCTGACACAGATGCCTGGGGTCAAGGACCCTGCGGAGTCAGCAGTGGAAAGTTGTGGGCTGGCACTGAAATGAGCAGCTGCTGCCATGTCGCTGAGTGGGTGTGGGGTGCCAGAGAAATCAGTGTATCACTGAGCCCTGATAGAATGATGGAAAATATATATTCCCAGCAATATGATTCTGACAGTTCCTAGAAGAATATAAATGAATATCTTCAATAAGGAGAAAGTAAGGAGGCAGCATGTCTTCTCAAATCCTCCGGCACTGAATTAAAGCTACAGAGAAAAGCTTTCAGTGCAGATAAGCTCTGCATTTAGGCACAGGCTTAGGTGATTTGTTTTTGATCTCACATGTATTCTGATAAATATATCTGGAATTATAAATTTCCTTCTGAGTACGGCATTTGTTTTATCACATACATATTATTGTGAAGTATTTTTCCCCTTTATTTTTATTTGTCATCTAATAATTGTACATATTTGTGGGATACAGAATATTTCGATGTATATACATTGTGTAATGATTAAATCAGGATAACTAGCATATCTATCCCTTCAAACATTTATTCTTTCCTTTTGTTGTGAAAGTTCAAAGTCCTCTCTTCTAGCCTTTTAAAAATATACCATATTGGCTGGGCACAGTGGCTCACGCTTGTAATCCCAGCACTTTGGAAGGCTGAGGCAGGCAGATCACCTAAGGTCAGGAGTTTGAGACCAGCCTGGCCAATGTGGTGAAACCCCATCACTACTGAAAATACAGAAATTAGTCAGGCAAGGTGGTAGGAGCCTGTAATCTCAGCTATTCAGGAGGCTGAGGCAGGAGAATTGCTTGAACCTGGGAGGCAGAGGTTGCAGTGAGCCGAGATTGCACCATTGCACTCCAGCCTGGGTGACAAGAGCAAAACTCCGTCTCAAAAAAAAAAAAAAAAAAAAGAAAGAAAGAAAACGAAAAAGAAAAAATATACCATATTACACTGCTGGTGAGAACATAAGCTAGTACAACCACTATGGAAAACAGTGTGGTGATTCCTTAAAGAACTAAAAGTAGAACTACCATTTGATCCAGCAATCCCACTACTGGGTATCTACCCAAAGGGAAGGAAGTCATAATATGAAAAAGATAAATGCACATGCATGTTTGTAGCAGCACAGTTCACAATTCCAAAAATATGGAACCAGCCCAAATGCCCATCAGTCAACAAGTGGATAAAGAATTTGTGGTATATATATATACCATGGAATACTACTCAGCCATGAAAAGGAATGAAATAATGGCATTCACAGCAACCTGAATGGAACCGGGGACTATTATTCCAAGTGAAGTAACTCAGGAATGAAAAACCAAGCATTGTATGTTCTCACTCATAAGTGGGAGCTAAGCTATGAGGATGCAAAGGCATAAGAATGATACAGTGAACTTTGGGGACTTGAGGGAAAGGGTGCGGAGTGTGAGATAAAAGACTACAAATTGGGTACAGTGTATACTGCTTGGGTGATGGGTGCACCAAAATCTCAGAAATCACCACTAAAGAACTTATTCATATGGCCAAACACTGCCTGTTCCCCAAAAACCTATGGAAGTTAAAAAAAAAAATACCATAAATTACATTTGACCGTATTTACCCTAAAGTTCTGACATGAAGTACTTTTTATTGATGTCCAGTTTTAATATTTTAAAATTATAATTTCTTAATCAGATAAGATGTATTTAGTGGCATGTGTTTTTGTTTCAAGACATATGGACTTTTAATTTTTTATTAGCTAACATTTTTGTTAATTTCTACTTTTATTAATAATTGTTAGTAATTTTCTACTT
Source organism: Piliocolobus tephrosceles (assembly GCF_002776525.5). Classification (NCBI taxonomy): domain Eukaryota; kingdom Metazoa; phylum Chordata; class Mammalia; order Primates; family Cercopithecidae; genus Piliocolobus; species Piliocolobus tephrosceles. The sequence goes on along the minus strand of NC_045442.1, from coordinate 87,498,424 downwards.
CTACCTCATTGTGATAAATAAACACAGTTTATACAATGCTATTCTTTTTTCTAAAATTTATTGAGAATTACTATGTGATTTGTATCTGGTCAATTTTTACAAATATTATATGTATGCTTAAAAAATTATATTTTTATGATTCTACATTTATCTAATTTTTAAACTTATTAGTCATGCTATTTAGATCTTCTATGTATGCAAACTTATTGCAGCTTGATCTATCCCTTTCTGAGATGAACATGTTAAATCTCATTGGACATAAATAAAGGGTATATTATAAGATATATATATATTCATGCTTATTAAAACATTTTGATCTGTTTTTTCCTTTCCTTTCCTTTCAAGCCATATCAATATCTGAAAGTCACAGAACAAGGGAGTGGGAAAGTGAGGTTTGAACCCAAGCCTAGTGATGAAGAGTCCAGCACTTAACTTCTATTCTCTACTGTTTACATTTAAAAACATTTTAAACCTCTGGATAAAATAATTGGGAACCAGTTGACAGAGTGACAATAACAGAAGGGAAGATATATGAGACACTTATAATCAGGTACTTAACTGATCAAACAAAGGATACTGGATTTCCTTCTTGCCTGCCTCAGTAAAGAAAGTTTTTTTCTTTAGTTTCTCAGTGTCCACAGGAAAAAGATTAAGAGATATAACAGAAGAGATTTTGGACTGTACATCCACTCACTGTTAATTCTGTTCATTCTGAAGAGTCAAATTGGGAGGAAATTCTCAATTCATATCGTCCTTTACTCTCTGAAGGGGATTAATATTTGTTTCCACTCTTCACAAGTATGCTAGAAAATACTATGTTTTCATAGTTACTGTAGTAAAAAATGCTATCGATTATTGGCACATATTACAGGGCACTGAGCTGGCTAGTCCCAGGTGTATGCAGCATTGCAGACATACATTCCACAGGCTGTTTGGATTGGTGCAAGTAAGGTTTTGATGTCAATAACACTTTGTTTTGTTGCATTCCAAGCAGACCAATGTGATTTTCTTCTCTTTCTTCTACTCACATCTGGGTAACAAATGCAGGAGAAGAGGTCCCATCATTGCCTAGAAGCCAAGAAACCAGAAACAATTCCAATTCAGAACAAGCAGCAGAAACAATGGAATGCTTAGCAAAGAGAATTATGCAAAACACAGAATCCAAATATTCGACTCACATGACAGCGGTCTCATCCGCAGGTGAGAAAATGCAGAAGTGGGACAGAGAACTGCTTGCAAACCCCAAGTGATGCCGCCAGCTCCCAAATTACCTTTTTGTTTTTTCTCTGGGAGCTCTTGACCTATTCTGAGGATTGGTTAAGGCATATATTGAGTTTCCTTTCTTCACTACCAATTATCCTCTCTACTAATTAATTCTTCCAGGAAATAATATATAAAGGAACACACACACAAAAAAGGGTGAAATTTCAGTTAGCCACATGGTTGGCTGATTTTTAGGAGACTGGATGCTGGCTGAAAATACTGGCCAAAAAGAGACTTCTGCATTCAGGCCAGCTCCAGAGGATATTTCAGTTATGTGCATTCCATTGCCCTGCCCTGGCAGAGTTAACTGCAGATGTCAGGAAAAAGAGAATAGCCCCCATCTGTCGCCTAAGAGAACCCCTTTTTCCTATGAAGTTTCCTTTCTTCATATCACAGAGTCCCAGCAATGGGAGCCATTCGTGGTGCCAACCGAGGGGGCCACAGTCGCTGACTGACCACAGATGTCTGCCTGGGAGTCAGCCCAACCCATAAACATCCTCCATCCTTCTGGCTTCAGTGTTTAGGAACACAGTGCTTTACGGCTCAATCTTTCATTCTCTGTAGTCATACCCATAGGATCTCATCCAATTTGTAGCCTTAAATGTATGCTGATAATGCCCCAAATTATATATGCAGCCTAGATGTCTCTTCTGGACTCCAGATTCTTCTACCCCATTGCCTTCTCAATGAGATGCCCTAAAGGAATTTCAAATTTAAGATATTGAAACTCAGCTCAGGACGACCTCCTCTCCTCAATCCCTCTCCTGATCTATTCTTCCTATGACCTTTCCTAGCCTTCCAGTTGCTTAGACCAAAACCTCACAGTTAACCTTAACTCTCTCCCCACTCATCTAAACTGTCACCAATTCCTGTTAGATTTGCCACTGAAGCAGATCCAGTATCCGACCATTACTTGTATCACTGCTATTACCATTTGGATGAAGCCAGCATCTACTCCCACCAAGATTACTACAATAGTCTCCTATCTCTCAGCTTCTCGGCTTCCACCCTTTCCCGTTGCCCTCCAGCCTATTTTTCAACACAGCAGCCAAAGAACTCCTCTAAAAAATAGGGGCTGCACACCATGGTTCATGCCTGTAACCCCAGCGCTTCAGGAGGCTGAGGCAGGAGGATCACTCAAGCCCAGGAGTTTGAGACCAGCCTGGGTAACATAGCAAGACCCCATTTCCAGGCACAAAAAATGAGAAAATCAGTGGGGCACATTGGCTGATACCTATAGTCCCAGCTACTTGGGAGGCTGAGGCAGGAGGATCACTTGAGCCTGGGAGATGGAAGCTGTAGTGAGCTGTGATTGCACCACTGCACTCCAGCTTGTGTGATCACATAAGACTCTGTGTCTAAATAAGAAAGTCAGATCATGCTATGCCTTTGCTCAAAATCCTTCAATGTCTTCCCATCTGTATCAGTTTCCTTTTGCTGCTCTAACCAATGACCACAAGCAGTGGCTTAAAACAACAGAAATCTAGTCTCTTAATGTTCTACAGTGCACAAGTCCAAGAATTGGATTTTATGGAACTAAAATCGAGGTGCCAACAGTGCTGCATTCCTTCCGGAGGCTTCAGGGTTGGGGGCAGAAATCCAGCTGCATGCCCTTCCAGCTTCTGGAGGCTGCCTGCCTCGGCTCATGGCCCCTTCCACGAGTGACTCCAGCCTCTTGCTCCTGTCACCACGTCTTCTACTCCTATCTCTGACCCTCCTTCCTCCTTCTTATGAGGACCCTTGTGATTAAATTGGGCTCACCTGGGCAATCCAGGATACTCCCCCCATCTCAAGACTCCAGTGCCCATAATCAAAGTCTGTTTCCCTACATAAGTAACAAATTCTCATATTCTGATGATTAGGATGGCAGCAGCTATTGGGGTGTCCATTTCACAGAGTAAAAGCCCGAGTTCTGACAATGTCCTACTAGTTCCCATGTGAACCAGACCCCACTTCCTGTATAAGCTCATTGGTTACAACTCTCTCCCCTTCACTCACTCAGTTCCAGCTACACTGGCTTTGATCTTCCTCAACACAAGCCCACCTAGGACCTTTGCACTTACTGTTCTCTCCGTCAGGAGACCTCTCTCCTTCCTTTAAGCCTCTGCATAAAGGGCACCACCCTATGAGTGAGGGTTTCTCTGATTACCCCTTCCCCAGCCAGACACTCCCTTCCATGCTCAATTTTTTCCCAGAGCTCTTAATATCATGTGTCTGTCATTCATATTCTCTCTTTCTCTCTCTCTTTCTTTCTTCTGTCCTCTCCCACTAGAACATCATCAATAACGGGTGTTCTGTCTCTTGTCATAATCCTTAGCAAATACCAGGGGCTCAACAAACAGTTGTTGAATAAGTGAATCTTACTTTACTGGAAGAGCAAGTTCCTTGGACTCAAAGATCTGCCCTAAAGTAGGAACTTAACCTGAATAAATAAATGAATGAATGGGTACATGAGAGACTCAACTTACATCTCATTTTTGATAGGTATACAGACTAATATGAAAGCAAGTGCTTTACTACTTAGAAATCAGACATAATGCTTTAAGTAGCTTATTCAAGGACATACAATAAAGGGAAAGTAATACAATCACATATTGAAATTCCAGCCAAGCCCCTGACTTTATTTTGCTGTGTTCCTGCATGTTCTCAGACCCAACAAATCAGAACTCATATAGATTCTCTTGCTTGGCTGAAATACCAGTACCAAAAAGATTACAAGTTAATAAACTCTGGATTTATTACAAAAGGAAATTTCACAGAAATCTCAAAAGCATTTATCTTGTATATTCAGATACGTAAAAAATATACAGGGAGAGATCATCATCCATGCTTGAAAACACCTCCAGAAGCAAACCTGCAGCATAAGCTTCATGTGCATCATCAGTGCCTGGCACTGCCCATCAGCCAGCCCAGAGCAGCACCCAGATGGTCACCTCAGGTGTTGCGGAAACAAAGAAACAAAAGACATTCCCAGTGGGGGTCATGTTTGTTGAGGGGAAAGAGACATGGGGACAATGCAACTGACTTGGAATGGGACAGCAATTTGTCTTCCAGAGGCCATCTCAGCTGCATTTTGCAAAGTGTTATGCTAGCCTTGCTCACACACTGGCAAAGTCGATTCCAACTCACCATCCAGCAACTCCGCCTGCTGTTTCAGGAGGGTGTGCCAGGGTTGTGTTTTGTTCAAACTTGAAAACTGCATTTCTAGGAATCCTCTTACCAGCATATGGGTGGGAAAGAGGACCTCACCGTGATCAGGAAGCTGGACCCAGAGGAGGGACTGCCAGGTTCAAATCTCACCTCTGTGACTCACTAACTGTGTCCCCAACAGACATGTCACCAACCAACCCTCTCTACACCTCAATGTCCTCACCTCTAAAAAGTCTGCTTATAATTCTTATGATAATTGTAGGCGATATTGCAGGAAAAACACTTATCATAGTGCCTTGCAATTCCAGGCCTTCATACATACTACCTATTATTATAACAGCTGTTACTACATTAGTATTATATATGTTAATGTTGACGTTTTAAAAAAATCACCATTCAAAAATAAATAGTACATTGTCTTCATCTTGAGTTTAGCTTGTGACTGACTTCTAAAGGTTTATCATTTACTTACAACTAAGTATTTGCCTATAATTGGGAAAAACTGCTATCAGGCAAATGTTAAGATTAAGCTTTTCTACATTTGACTGGCAAAAATCAAGTCATTTAAAGCCTTCCCCCTCAATTCTACACCTGAATAAAAATATACATGATTTGTTAATGGAAAGCTTAACAGAAATGTTGAACAAAGATGATCTCATATAGTATTTAAACAAGATAAGCAAAATGAGTAAGATTTCAAAATATATAAGTAGGCATGTGTAGGTTCAACTAGACATTTTTGTGACACATTACCGTCTGATTAGTTGTTTAATCTAATATCCTATTGTTGTTGTCTCACTGCTTGAAAAATGAAATAAGATCAAATGACACCAAAATATACATTTATTTTTCTGTTTCTACTAACCACGCTAACCAAGGCACATGTCAGAGGCATTAAGTGAGCTTTACACTAAGTTATACAAAAATTCACCTCACACATGGAGATCCTGATTTAGTAGGCTGGGGAGGAAGCAACATCTGTGGTTATTAACCACTGTGCAAGATCTCTCTCTTTATTTTTCCCCCTTTCAACAGAGTCTTGTTCTGTCACCCAGGCTGGAGTGCAGTGGAACAATCATGGCTCTGACCTCCCAGGCTTTGATGATCCTCTCACCTCAGCCTCCTGAGTAGCTGGGACTACAGGCATGCACCACAATGCCCAGCTAATTTTTTTGTACTTTGTAGAGACGGGGTTTCACCATGTTGCCCTGGCTGGTCTCAAACTCCTGGGCTCAAGCGATCCACCCACTTCGGCCTCCCAAAGTGCTGGAATTACAAGTGTGAGCCACCATGTCCAGTCCAAGATCTCTCCTTTGAAAAGAAGTTTTTTGCCTTGAAATTGTTTGCCAAAAGCATTTCTTGATTCTGTAACCCTGCTCCCTAAACAAAACTTGACTGCTTGCAACTCAATAAAGAGAAATGTTGAGTTGCTCCTCAGCCCTTAAAAATCATTAAATAATCCTCTGGTCTTTTAACACTAACAAGAGAGTTAAGGGAAATGGGAAGAGAGGAGGCAGGACTTTCCAGCTGTTCCAGGAAATCACGTGACTGCCTTCCCTTTATACTGATAAGGCTGCCAACAGAACTCTCAGTGCTGATGGGCGTGCTCTGTGTCTCAGTCTTCCTATGTGTAACCATTAGCGCCATCAGCCTGCTCATAACCTTCCTAACCTCCTGCCATCCAAGGTCCTTGCTTCTTTCATTCATTCAGTCAATGTTTGCTGAGCACATACCGCACCCCAGGGAACAAATGTGAAAATGTCCCTGCCCTCCTGGTACTTGCATTCTAATTTCTAACAAATGGCCTCTTGAAACCGCCAGACTTGTTTAAAGAACTGCTTCCTCAATGTGTTTCTTAAAAATAATGGTATTTTGGGGCAGAAAAGCAAATAATTGCAGTTTGAGAAAACAATGTGGTTCAAAGGATTAAAGAAATTACAGACTATCGAGGGTCTGCACGAGAATATAAGGGAACTCGTGAACCTTTTGCAGTGGAATGAAACAGTAACAGAATGACTGGCTTGGAAGTTATTTCTGGCAGGGGACACAAACCCACTCTGGAAATACGAACGACCTGGCAGAGGATTAGGATTCAGTGGCCAGAAGTAGGACCTGTTCCCAGCAACAGATTTAACAATTCCTACTAGAAGTGGGATCAGGAGAGAGGCAAATTCACGACAAGCAGAGGTATCAACATTTTCAAGTAGCTGTAACAACTACTTTAATTCTTTGGTAAAAGTTTTTCCAGTCAATAAAAAATTAAGGGGTTAAAAAGTAAGAGTGAAACTTAAATAAGGTAATAAAAACCAAGACCCAGAAAGTTTACCCGGCTAGTCAATGGGGAGTCACAGATAAGGCTCCTCACCTTAGTTAGTAAGGTTAACTTACCTTAGTTAGTAAGGCTTAGTTAGTAAGGCTACTAACCCCATGCTTTTTCCACTGCATCATGCAGGGAGCTGAGCAGGGTCATCCTTCATCAGCAGTTTCGAAGACACAGGACACTACGGCTGCAGAACACAGCATCGGGGAAGGTCAAACCTGTAACAGCTGAACTCTGATCAACGACAAATGGCTCTCAAATGATCAGAACTGGGTGTCTAGGTGGGGAGTAGTTGCCAAGAAGAGGAGAGAGGTTGTTAAGAATTGCTACATTAGGATAATTGTTATTCATGAAACCAAGAACTAAGTTCATTCATCAGCAACCTTACCTAGTTCTGGGGGCAGACCGGTGAGGCGGTTCCCCTGAATGTGCAGCTCTTTAAGCTGGGTAAGCTCCCTGATTTCCTTAGGCAGTGAGATCAGATCGTTATCCCTATTGTTGAGCTACATAGAAGAAAACAAGGAGTTGTCAAAACATTTTCAAATTAAAAGATGCTCCACAGAAACTCTCATCCTCCTCCATGTCCTCTCTCTTACTAAAGCTCAGTCCTTCCCATTTGTTTACAAGTGCCCGTGGATAATCAAGAAACACTACCAGGAGTAGTGGTTTATTCCTGCAAAACAAACCTTACTCCTGCTCAAATTGACTTGATTCTACCCCTACAAGACTGCAGCAGTGATTTGATTTTCTTAGAATTTAGATAACTTACTATCTGCAACTTTGTGAACTTCCCGATATCTGGCGGCAGGATTTCAAAATCATTATCACTTAGATAGAGTGCACACAGAGTGGCTGTAAATTAAACAGCAATGTATAAACATGTTGTCATGGAACCCAACCATTTGAGGTCTGATCAATACGAGGGAGTCAGCTTTGATTAATAATGCTGGCTTGGTGAAAAGTCTTTGACATACCTAGGGCTCCCAATGATAGCAAGCAGGTCAAATTTAGATCTACTGGCTTATCGTGCATCCGGCGTGTCCAGGAAAACATCTATATCCAAGAGGACTGATGCAATTAACAATGTGGGCACTAGCATTTTGGCGCACAGAGTTTTAACACATTTTGAAAACAGATTGCTATTTTTCTCATAGATTACTTTTGATTCACATTTATATCTCCATTTGCATCCAAAGTAAAACAAAGAAAACTACTGTGCCACTTTTATGGTTACCTAGGGCAAAAAGGTTCTTTCAAGTGAATACAACTATGTTAAAATAGA
>NC_045442.1:87488325-87490399 GCF_002776525.5 Piliocolobus tephrosceles | reverse complement strand
GTTCTCTGTATTTCCTGAATTTGAATGTTGGCCTGCCCTGCTAGGTTGGGGAAGTTCTCCTGGATGATATCCTGTAGAGTGTTTTCCAATTTGGTTTCATTCTCCCCCTCACTTTCAGGCACCCCAATCAGACGTAGATTTGGTCTTTTTACATAATCCCATACTTCTTGCAGGCTTTGTTCATTTCTTTTTCTTCTTTTTTCTTTTGGTTTCTCTTCTCGCTTCATTTCATTCATTTGATTCTCCATCGCTGATACTCTTTCTTGCAGTTGATCGAGTCGGTTACTGAAGCTTGTGCATTTGTCACGTATTTCTCGTGTCATGGTTTTCATCTCTGTTAGTTCGTTTATGACCTTCTCTGCATTAATTAGTCTAGCTGTCAATTCTTCCACTCTTTTTTCAAGATTTTTAGTTTCTTTGCGCTGGGTATGTAATTCCTCCTTTAGCTCTGAGAGGTTTGATGGACTGAAGCCTTCTTCTCTCATCTCAGCAAAATCATTCTCTGACCAGCTTTGATCCGTTGCCGGTGATGGGCTGTGCTCCTTTGCAGGAGGAGATGCGCTCTTAGTTTTTGAATTTCCAGCTTTTCTGCCCTGCTTTTTCCCCATCTTTGTGGTTTTATCTGTCTCTGGTCTTTGATGATGGTGATGTACTGATGGGGTTTTGGTATAGGTGACCTTCCTGTTTGATAGTTTTCCTTCTGACAGTCAGGACCCTCAGCTATAGGTCTGTTGGAGATTGCTTGAGGTCCACTCCAGACCCTGTTTGCCTGGGTATCAGCAGCAGAGGTTGCAGAAGACAGAATATTGCTGAACAGTGAGTGCACCTGTCTGATTCTTGCTTTGGAAGCTTCCTCTCAGGGGTGTACTCCACCCTGTGAGGTGTGGGGTGTCAGACTGCCCCTAGTGGGGGATGTCTCCCAGTTAGGCTACTCAGGGGTCAGGAACCCACTTGAGCAGGCAGACTGCCCCTTCTCAGATCTCAACCTCCGTGTTGGGAGATCCACTGCTCTCTTCAAAGCTGTCAGACAGAGTCGTTCGCATTTGCACAGGCTTCTGCACCTTTAGCTGAGCCCTGTCCCCAGAGGCACAGTCTACAGAGACAGGCAGGTTTCCTTGAGCTGCTGTGAGCTCCACCCAGTTTGAGCTTCCCAGCGGCTTTATTTACTTACTTAAGCCTCAGCGATGGCGGCGCCCCTCCCCCAGCCTTGCTGCTGCCTTGCGGTTAGATTGCTGAAGACTGCTGTGTTAGCAAGGAGGGAGGCTCCATGGGCGTGGGACCCTCCCGGCCAGGTGTGGGATATATTCTCCGGTGTGCCGGTGTTATAGCGCAGTATTGGGGTGGGAGTTACCCGATTTTCCAGGTGTTGTGTGTCTCAGTTCCCCTGGCTAGGAAAAGGGACTCCCTTCCCCCTCGCGCTTCCCAGGTGAGGCGATGCCTCGCCCTGCTTCAGCTCTCGCTGGTCGGGCTGCAGCAGCTGACCCGCACGGATTGTCCGGCACTCCCGAGTGAGATGACCCCAGTACCTCAGTTGAAAATGCAGAAATCACCAGTCTTCTGTGTCGCTCGTGCTGGGAGATGGAGACTGGCGCTGTTCCTATTCGGCCATCTTGCTCCGCCCCCCTCTCTCAGAATGTTAATATGACATTACTAAGTCCACTTCAGCCCAATGATGTCACATAACGATATATCAAATGCACATACTGCTGAGCTACAAAGGAATATTTAAAAGGAGTCTCTAAAGTAAAAAAATATCTCTGTCCAATAATTTCTCTTGGAGTTTATTTAGGTCCTGGCAAATACATTTCACTCTTAGAACGCAAAGTATAGTGTTCAGGAGATTTATAGAACTGAAAGTTTCTTACTCATGTAGAAGAAGTTTCCAGGAAGGCAATTTTCGTTCAAGTTGTTGTAAGTCAAGTCCAGAACCTCAAGAGCTGGCAGGGAGCTGAAGCCTCGTGGCAAAGTGTTCAGCCTGTTCATGCTGTTGCAGGGGGACAAAAATCTGTCAAGACACCAAAGACACATTTATACAGATTATCAAGGGCACCTCTGTTTCACAGGCTGAAAGTGT
>NC_045442.1:87449148-87468325 GCF_002776525.5 Piliocolobus tephrosceles | reverse complement strand
GGGGGGCAGGGCTGTGGCTGTGGCCAGGTGGTAGGAGCCTTGTAGGGAGCGCCGGTGCATCGAGGGTGACAGCAGCGGTGGTTGTATTGGCATTGGCCCTAGTGGTGGCAGCAGCCGCAAGTCTGGGGTCCTGGGAAGTGGGAGTAGGAGCGCTGCGGGCCACCTGGCCTGGCATGGGTAGGAAGCTGTGGATGCTGTGCTGTGGGCCTCGGTGGCAGCAGTGGAGGAGTCCTTCCCCTTTTGTAGAATATGGAGGGTCCCTTCCTTCTGCTGGCACCTGAGCCAGGCGTGAATGGAGCATCAGTCTTAACATGATTTAGGGGGTGATTGTGTGTCTTTTTGCTTGTTTTTTTTTGTTGTTGTTGTAAAAAAGTCTTGAACTTTTTCAGTTTTCATGAATCAAGGAAGGGAAAAAAGGTATCATAATAGGCTTTCCGGTTCCCTCACCTGTTCTTTTTCCTTTCTTCCAGTCTGTTTTATTATCATCATCATCATCATATCGTTCCTGCTTACTTGCTTATGCTGCTCCTTCTATTGTTTCTATTCTTGTTTCTCCTTCACCTCCTCCTGCTTTTTTTTTTTTGCTTTTTCCCAAGCCATGGCATTAACAACAAACCAAAACTGAGTTAAAAATAAACTACTTGTCAGTGTGTTGTACTTTAAAAATAATTGGTCTATTAGTATGTCTTAGATTTGCATAATGATTTAGTTGCTTGAATAGCTATGCTTTCCTGTTCCTGTTAACGCATTATAAGTAGTTATTCAAGGAATAAAAAAAAATGAAGCATAAAATAAAATACTGGTAGCAAACAGCCATTTCATATCTCTTATATATTAGTCTGGAGATATGCAAGAGGCATGGGGTAATAAGTTCCAATTTAGGAGGTCATTAAGTAAACTATATTCCCTTCATGTTATTTCTCTGCCACTATTTTCAAGATTATTATCTGCATGAGCAAACCTGGTTTGTCACCACATCTTTACAATAGGAAAAGGAAGGGGAGATCATGTGAATAATGTTTTAAGGCCAGGATTCACAACCAAAAGCAAGGCTTTATTAACTTTTGCCTTTGAGAACCTGCAGTATTGAGCCGTCTTTCTTAGTATTACAACCTTAAGTGTGAACTCTTTTTTCAGTGATTGCTCTAGAAGTTTATGCATTTTATTGAATACTTTAAAGAAACAAATGTATATTGTATCATTTTTCAAGCCCACAGAAATGGATTAAGGCTTATAATTTTGACACTTTTAAAATTATTGTTAAGGTTATGGCATGTAAAATCTTGGGCAGACACTGTGCAAACACCATTCATGACAGGATAGACACTGAAGTGCAATGGTGCGATGTTGGCTTACTGCAACCTCCCCGTCCCGGGTTCAAGCGATTCTCCTGCCTCAGCCTCCTGTGTAGCTGGGATTGCAGGTGCCTGCCACCACACCAGCTAATTTTTGTATTTTTAGTAGAGACAGGGTTTTACCCTGTTGGTCAGGCTGGTCTCAAACTCCTGACCTCGTAATCTGCCTGCCTTGGGCTCTCAAAGTGCTGGGATTACAGGTGTGAGCCGCCACACCCGACCTGATTTTCCTGATTCTTAACTTCATTATATTCATTGGTCTCTCATATTTCTTGGGCCGTGATGATAATTAAATTGCTGTCTGTGGACTAACATCCATGGAAGCCAGGGTTAAATATTAATAGAGATAGGAAATGCATGTATATATTCACTAAAATCCTTACACACATAAATACGGAGAATAATTTTGTCTAGAAGGATAATTTTTAAATACCTGAGTTTTGAGATCTTCCCTGATGGAAGGAAACATTTCGATTTGATTGGAAGTTTTCTTAGCTTTTTCCCCCCACATCAGAGTGTGGTGGGGGTCTTCAGGGCTCTGCTGGAACATCTACTTCTCCCAACTACCAGAACCCAAATCCTCATGCCTGGATCTACGAGTGGATAATCACCACCCCAGAGGGAAGGAGGATCACCCTAACGTTTAACAACCTGAGACTGGCCACGCACCCATCCTGCAACAATGAGCATGTGACAGTAAGTGTTCCCTGCAGCCTGAGATGTTATATTCCATCATTTAAGGAGTTTATTGACCCATAAATCATAGAAAACTAGGTCAGGAAAATTGCCGTCTATGCAACTGTAACTCAGACAAATTCTAAGTATTGTTGGGAGACCAAAACACGGTAAACTGTCAAAATAATTGTAAAAGTTGTTTTAAGAGGCTAACCGCTATCACTCCATGCATCGGGGTCATAGAATAAATTTTAAGAGTGAGTGATAATGACAAATGGCAAAACTGGGGAGGCTGTGGGAAGCTAAGCCTACAGCAGCACATAGGTGAATGGGACCAGAGTCACAGCACAAGCCACCACCAAAAGTTCTGAGCAGATGGGTCGTCCTGCATAATGGCTGCTCTCTCCGGGGGTGCAGAGGGACTCCTGGTGGGAGAGCACTGCTACCTGACCTCTATGTCGCCAACCTCCAGTGGTTTCAGGTAAAGGGGAGGGTCCACCACAAAAGTTTGAGAACCAGTAGTTTAGAAATATTCAGATTCAACCACCTACAATTTGCTACTCAATCAATTTTCTTTTTTCTTTCTTTTTTTTTTTTTATTGTTGTTTCAGGAGATGGGGTCTCATTCTGTCACCCAGGCTGGAGTGCAGTAGTGCTATCACAGCTCACTGCAGCCTTGAACTCTTGTGCTCAGGATCCTCTCCCATCAGCCTCCTGAGTAGCTGGGCCTGCAGCTATACACCACCGTGCCTGGTTAATTTTTTTTTTGGTAGACATGAATGAGGTCTCACTTTGGTGCCTAGCCTGGTCTCAAACTTCAGACTTTAAGCGATCCTTCCACCTCTGCCTCCCAAAATTCAAGGATTACAGGTACGTATGAACCACCATACCTAACACTTGCTCAATTTTCTGAAATAAGACTGTGGGATGATAGCAGGAAGGTAAAGGTAGAAAAACAGGAGTGAGTTCTAGTATGACTGTGCATGCCTACTGATTCTTTTATAGCAAGAAGAACTTTCAGTGGATACATTCCTTACAAACAAAGGCAACTGAACAATATTGTACAGGAACTGCATGAACATGGCCAGTGTCATCCTTTCAAACAGGTAGAATGCTTCCCTAATTTCTTCTTTACTCTCTTTCTCTGTGTCTTGCATTTTTTTGCCATCATTGTCATAAACCGCAGAAGGGTAATTGTTCTATTTTATCACCATTTACTTCATTAATCTGTACTTTGCTTGTATGGAATTTTGCCCAACACACCTCATTACAATTACAGTTTCTAACCTTTTTTTTTCTTTTTTTTTTTTTTTGAGACGGAGTTTCACTCTTGTTGCCCAGGCTGGAGTGCAATGGTGCAATCTTGGCTCACTGCAACTCCGCCTCCCAGGTTCAAGCGATTCTCCTGCCTCAGCTTCCTGAGTAGCTGGGATTACAGGCATGCGCCACCATACTTGGTTAATTTTGTATTTTTAGTAGAGACAGGGGTTTCTCCATATTGGCACGGCTGGTCTCAAACTCCTGACCACAGATTATCCGCCAGTCTTGGCCTCCCAAAGTGCTGGGATTACAGGCATGAGCCACTGTGCCCGGCCAAAACTTTTTTGTTTATGAGACAAGGTCTCACTGTGTTTTCCAGGCTGGAGTGCAGTGGTGCTATCACAGCTCACTGCAGCCACGAACTCCCAGGCTCAAGCAATTCCTTCACCTCATTCCCCCAAGTAGCTGGAAGTACAGGTGCTTGCCACTATGCCCAACTATTTTTTTTTTTTACTTTCCTACATGTGAGTTCCAGAGGGCTTACTGCAAAACGTGAGTATATGTGGATTTTTGTATACACAGAGATGGTAGGGAGTGGGGGCTGGAAACAATCTTCTTTGTATACTGAGAGACAACCGTATATGTTTATATTAATACAGTTATATGGTAGGACACATACTGTTCTATAGACTTGACTGATATTAATGATAAATAATTTTAAATTGAGTGGAATGATTATAATAACAGTATTAATAATAAAGTAGCAGCTGGCTGGGTGTAGTGGCTCAAAACATAATCCCAGAACTTTGAGAGGCCAAGGCAGGAGGATTGCTTGAGGACAAGAGTTGGAGAGCAGCCTGGGCAACACAGTGAGACCCTGTCTCTACCAAAAAAAAAAAACAAAAAAAATACAAGAACTCGCCTAGAGTAGTTGCATCTGCCTGTAGTTTCAGCTACTTGGGAGGTTGAGGGGAGAGGATCACCTGAGCCCAGGAAGGCAAAGACTGCAGTGACTCATAATCAGGCCACTGCACTCCAGCCTGGGGAACAGAGTGAGACCTTGTCTCAAAAAAAAAAAAAAAAAAAAAAAGAAAATGTAGCTTACTTCTTAGCAGGAGCCTGTAAATACTAGGGATTGTTTAGTTCCCCATAACTCTTCCTTATTTCACTTAACCACTCTATCTTAAATTGCTCCCAGATTTCACTGTGCTTATGCATATGACTTTTTTTTTAGGTTGAATTTTCTCCAAAGATATCTCCAGAAATGAGATGACTGTGAGTCAGCAGGGTATGAACATTCTTACTACTTTGATGTAAATTGCCAAGCTTTTGGGCATCTCACAGTTATAATCCCAGCACTTTGGGAGGCCAAGATGGGAGGACTGCTTGAGGCCGGGAGTTGGAGAAGGCAGTATGGTGAGATAGTTCTCTGTTATTTAAAAAAAAAAAAATTGCCAAGCTTTAGCCTAGAAGGCTTATATAAAATTCAAATGCCAGTAATAGTATAATAAAGTGCCCATTTCATTGCACCTTTTCCAACACAGGGTATTATAATTTAACCAGCTAGTTTTTGTTTATTTTTAGTAGATAAAAGACCTCACATTATTTTTATTTATCTGTTACATTTCAGCAACTTTCCTTATGTTAGCTTATTAGCTCTATTTTTTGTCTGTTTATGGTTTTTGTTTTGTTTTTTGAGACAGGGTCTCACCCTGTCACTTGGACTGGAGTATCGTGGCACGATTATGACCCACTGCAGCCTTGACCTCCCAGGCTCAAGTAACCCTCCCACTCAAACTTCTCAAGTAGCTGAGACCACAGACGTTTGCCACCATGCCCAGCTATTTTTTGTTGTTGTTGTGGAGATGTTTATGTTATATTGCCATATTTCCCAGAATGGTGTCAAACTCCTGGCCTCAAGTGATCTTTCTGCCTCAGTTTCCCAATGTGCTGGGATTATAGGCAGCCATGAGCAACCTGCGCCCAGTCCCTATTTTCATTTTTTAGTAACAATTTTATTGCAGTATAATTCACATACCATACAATTTATCTATCAAAATAGACAATTCAGGCAGGACACAGTGGCTACCGCCTGTAATGCTAGTACTTTGGGAGGCTGATTGCTTGAGCTCAGGAGTTGGAGACTAGTCTGGGCAAAATGGCAAAACCCCATCTTTAGAAACATACAAAAATTAGCTAGGTATGGGGGCTCATGTCTGTAGTCCCAGCTATTTGGGGTCCTGAAGCCAGAGGATTGCCTGAGCCTAGGATGCATAGATTGCAGTGAGCTGAGATGGCGCCACTGCACTTCAACCTAGGTAACAGAAGAAGACCTTGTCTCAAAAGAGAGAGAGAGAGAGAGAAAGAGAGAAATCCAGTGGTTTTTGGAATACTCACAGAGCTACGCATCCATCACTACAATCACATTTAGAACGTTTCATTACGCTGTAGGGAAATCCTCAGCTCTTAGCCACTACCTTCTACTTTCCCCACGTCCCTGTGTCTTCATAGGCAATTACTGATTTATTTTCTGTCACTATGGATTTGCCTAATCTGGATCTTTTAAAAATGTGATGCTTTGTGACTGGCTTTTTTTTTTCCTCCTAGGGCAATATTTTCAAAGTTTCGTCTTGTCAGCCTGTATCAGTATGTGTTTCCTTTTATAGCTGAATAATAATCTATGTTTATCGATTCATGAGTTCAGAGACATTTGAATTGTTTCTACTTATTGGTCATCATGAATAATGCTGCTATCAAGATTCATGCACAAGTTTTTGTGTGAACATATATTTTTATTTCTCTTAGATTTATATCCAGGAGTGAAATTGTTGCATTATGTGATTACTGTACATTTGTTTTTCCAAACTGGTTACACCAGTCAGGTGTGGTGGCTCATGCCTGTAATCTCAGTTATTCAGGATTCTGAAGTGGGAGGATCATTTTAGTCCAGGAGTTCAGGACCAGCCTGGGCAACAGAGAGAGAGACTATCTTGATTTTTTTATAAATCAAATGACAAGAAAAGAAACACCCAAAATGATTACACCATCTTATGTTCCCACCAGTAATTTATGGGGGTTCCAATTCTTCCACATTTCACCAACTTTTTTTTTTGAGACAGAATCTTGCTGTCATCCAGGCTGAAGTGCGTCAGCGTGAACATGTCTCAGTACAGCCCTGACATCCCAGGCACAAGTGACCCTCTCACCTCAGCCTCCCGAGTAGCTGGGAGTTACAGGAGCATGCCATCATGCCTGGCTAATTTTTGCTTTTTTTTTTGGTAGAGATGAGGTTTTGCCATGTAGGCCAGGATGGTGTCAAACTCCTGAACTCAAGTGACCTGTTTTGGCCTTTCAAAGGTCTGGGATTACAGGTGTGGGCCAA
Source organism: Piliocolobus tephrosceles (assembly GCF_002776525.5). Classification (NCBI taxonomy): domain Eukaryota; kingdom Metazoa; phylum Chordata; class Mammalia; order Primates; family Cercopithecidae; genus Piliocolobus; species Piliocolobus tephrosceles. Next base: position 87,461,653 of record NC_045442.1, on the reverse strand, counting down.
CCATGCCTGACTGCTCTAACTGCTTTGGAAAACAGCTGCCATGCCTGGCCTTCACCAACATTTGTTATATCTTTTTTTTTTTTTTTTTTTTTACTTTCTATTGTTTCATTAAAAAATTATTTTATCTGTCTCTTTAATTATAATAAACAACAAATAAATTTGCGTAGAGTTGTGTTCCCCTGAATGTATTTGTTGTTTAACTGAAATACTGGTTTTTTAACCTAGATATTTTGGTTTTATTTTCATTTTATTTTTAATTATTTTAAAAATTATTTGTTCATTTATTTTTATTTTAATAGGTTTTTGGGAAACATGTAGTGTTTGATTCCATCAATCAGTTAGTTAGTGTTGATTTCTAAGATTTTCTAGCACCCATCAACCAAGCAGTGTACATTGTACCCAGTGTGTAGTCTTTTATTCTTCACCCCCTCCCACCCTTTCCCCAGAGTTCCCAGAGTCCACTGGGTTATTCTTATGCCTCTGCATCTTCATAGCTTAGCGTCTACTTATGAATGTGAACATACAGTGTTTGATTTTCCATTCTTGAGTTAATTCACTTGTTACTTCACTTAGAATAATAGTCTTCAGTTTCATCCAGGTTGCTGAAAATGCCATTATTTCATTCCTTTTTATGGCTCAGTAGTATTCCATCATATATATGTGAGATTTATATATATATATATATGTATGTATGTGTGTGTGTATATATATGTATATAATTACAGTTTCTTGTTGATTGATGGGCATTTGGCCTGGTTCCATGTTTTTGCAATTGCAAATGGTGCTGCTATGAATATACATGTGCAAGTATCTTTTTTTTTTTTTTTTTTAATAATAATTTACTTTCATCTGGGTAGATACCCACTAGTGAGATTTCTGGATCAAATGGTAGTTCTACTTTTAGTTCTTTAAGGAATCTCCACACTGTTTTCCATAGTGGTTTTAATAGTTTACATCCTCACCAGCAGTGTAAAACTGTTCTTTTTTTCATCATATCAATGCCAAATCTTGATTTTTTGATTATGGTCATTCTTGCAGGAGTAGGTGGTATTGCATTGTGGTTTTGATTTTCATTTTTCTTGATCATTAGTGATGTTAAGCATTTTTTTCATATGTTTGTTGGCCATTTGTATATCTTCTTTTGAGAATTGTCTGTTCATCTCTTTAATCCACTTTTTGATGGGTTTGTTTGTTTGTTTGTTTTCTTGATGATTTGTTTGACTTCCTTGTAGATTCCAGATATTAGTCCTGTGTCAGATACATAGATTGTGAAGGCTTTCTCCCAGTCTGGGTTGTCTGTTTACTCTGCTGATTATTTATTTTGCTGTGCAGAAGCTTTTTAGTGTAATTATTTCAATTTTTGTCTACATTATTATATAATCACGATTATTTTGCTTATTCAGCTGGTGATAAATATTTGGGTGGTTTACATTTCTTGGCAATCATAAAGAAAGCTGCTATGAATATTTGGGTGCAAGTCTTTATCAGGACATATGTTTTCTTTTCTTCTGGGTAATGCCTCTAATTGGTAGGGCTGGATCCTCTAGTAGTTTTAGGTTTAACTTTTTGAGAAACCAACAAACCAGTTTCCAAAGCAATCCTTCCATTTTACATTACTGCCAGCAGGGGGTGAAAGTTCTAGTTGTTCTACATCTTCATCAACATTTGGTAGAGTGGGTGGTCTGTCTTTCAGTGTTTTGTAGTTAGTTTCTTTCTTTCTTTCTTTCTTTCTTTCTTTCTTTCTTTCTTTCTTTCTTTCTTTCTTTCTTTCAGTTTTAAAATTGGGGTAGAATTCACATAACATGAAATTTACCATTTTAAAGTGTACAGGTCACTTAGTGTTTAGTATATTTGCAAGCTGTGCAACTATCACCACTAATTCCAGAACATATTTCTCACCACATAAACCTTGTTTCTGTTAGCAGCCACTCCTTTCAGTTTTTCTAAGCCAGACGAATTCTTTGTAGCACTCCAGGGTTGGGCACAATGGCTCATGGCTGTAATCCCAGCATTTTGGGAGGCCAAAGTGGGAGTCTTCCTTGAAGCTAGGAGTTCAAGAGCAGCCTCGGCAACATGGAAAGATCCCATCTCTACAAAAAAATAGAAAAGAAATTAGCTGAATGTGGTGATGTGCACATGTAGTCCCAGCCAGCTGGGAGGCTGAGGTGGGAGGATAGCTTCATCTTGGGAGAGGTTGAGGCTGCAGTAAGCTGTGATCATGTCCCAGCACACTAGTCTTGGCAACAGAGTGAAAGACCCTGTCTCAAAAAAAAAAAAAAAACAAAAAAACCCCACAAAAAACTATATTGTCATTTATACCTCAGCAGAGTATTATCTGTGTATTGTATCTTAACTGGAGAAATGGTATTCTTCTGTATTTCTCTCACTGACAAAAATAAGAGCTTTTTCATTAAAGGAAGGTGCAGGTGGGAGACAGGATGAAAAGCTGTGAGATTATCACCACTCATATTTCTCTTTCTTACAGGAGAAAACAAAGTACACTCTGATAACTAACACAGTGCCTATTCTCATATGACTCAGAGCTGCAAAACCTTGTTCAATCCCCAGTTATCCTATATGTAAAGACTTTGGAAATATTAGTTATATTTGAAAGATTGAAAAAATTAAATCTATTCCATTTTTTGTACATAAGTGGTCGTGTAATGGTAACAGATGCTGACATGTCAATAATATCTTTAGGTGGAAGGTAAAAATCTAATTTCATCACTGCTGTTTAACTTCCTTGCTTCAAAATGTTTTGGTTTTTAGAGTATTGAGAGTTAAGAATGTTTAAAAGGCCTTATGTCACACATTTCAAAGTTTAATAGGCAAGAAAATCATTTGGAGATGTTACGAACATGCCCTCTTTGACTTGGTATTTCTGAATAAGAGTGTTCTTAGGTAAACCTCGGGGGATTGGTGACACTGTGAATTGGAAAGCCTCAGAGCGAGTTTGTAAGTTAATATACAACTCTAGTATTTTGTTGTACTTTTGTCCACAAAAGATAGATTGGAATTAAAGTACCAAATCCAGCTGACACGTGTTATTCATGTAAGAAATAAACATTTCAGTTTTCAGTTGAGTCAGTTTTGCAATCACCTTGGTCAAGTGAGTGATGTTACACTTTGAGGTCCAGAGTATTCGAATGCTGTGGGAGTGGCTGTCACCAGCTCAGGGCTTGTTCAGGGCTTACGTCTAATTGTAATTGTGTCCCCAGCAGAGTAAAATCTGAACCCACAAAAGATCCTGGTACGTACTAGTGCTTTTAGAACTGATTGTGAATTTAAGGAAAACTTAGAGTGTTATATTTTGACTCAATTATTGTTTTAATGAAAAACATGCAGTTGCTATAAATGTATTGCAACTGTGACACTGTTTTCAGGATTTTCTTGGAATCTGTCCTGAAAAATGATTTCTTTGTTTCATACTGAATAGGAGCCGGGAAAGGCAGCTCCAATGAGAGGTTTGGTAATGGATTTTAGTTGGTGAGGAAATGAAGTGTTTGGTTTTGGAGAGAGAGAATGAAGTGAGTGCTGTCTATGAGTACCCGCTATGGGGTGGGGGAATTGACAGAAAGAAGGGGAAGACAGGTAGGGGTGTCCAAAGAGTCTCTTTAGGGAAAGCCTATTTTGGTAGATGGGGGGCTTCACTGGCATAAAGGAGTAAGGGAGGAAGGAGATGTAATTATAGCGGTAATAGACGGGGTTCCAGAGAAACGGATACGCTTGGTCAGATGTTGGATGAGACAATCTCATGATGGATTTGAATAAACATTCAAATATTGAGAAAGCTGAAAATCGAGGACATGTTAGCAGTGGGGTTTTGAGAGGGCCCTGAGAAAGGTGCTTTAAGAAGGGTTTGTAAAAGAGCAGTTGAGGCAAAGAAAGGCAAGTGTGGCCAAATTGGTTTGAGTAGACATAGGACCCCAAATAGGGAGCCTGACAGATTTTGCTTGGTCCTGGAGTAGTTGGAGTCCGGAAGCTATAGGTCTGAGATAAGCTATGACCCTTTGTGGGACAGTATGGGCAGATCTAATGGATTGAGGAGGAAAGGATCACTGGAAGCAGATCTCCTGAGTACATAAGGTGTAAATTCTTACTGGAACAGGTCCAAGTGGTTAGAAGAGTTGGAACAGCAGTGGAACCTTGGGTTTGGGCCAACATATGAATCCAGCAATTGGAGCACAAGGAGAATTTTGTTTGCCTTAATAGTTGGTGAGTGACACTGACAAGAAGCACCCACCTATCGGGTTGAAGAGGTTCCTGCAAAAAGAATAAACAAAAGGAGAAGAAAGATTTGGGTTTGGGTGAAATCCTGAAATGTGCTTTGGAGCCAAAGTTCTTGTATTAGGTTGAGAAGTAAGCTGGGGTGTTCATAGGGGCTGGAGGTGGGTACCAGTTGAGGTCCTGGACAAGATGGGAAAGAAAGGATTGGAAGTTAAAATATGACAATGTCATGTGCAGGCAGTTTTCAGAGGAGATTCTGGGACTCTGGTTAGGCAGAGTGATGTTGTGCCTGTGAGGGATGAAAGATACTTAGGTAGAAATGTGGGGGATGTGGAAAGATGGGGATGAGATGCCTTCTAAGATTAGGAGTGCCATATCTCATGGGTTAGTCTCTTAACTTTGGCTGCTGTGGGTGTGGTTAGTATCATCTGATAAGGCCCCTTCCATTTAGGGTAATGGGGTGGAGATTCATCCACTCATACCCAGTCTCTGAGTTGGAGGGTAAGGTTGTGAGCTGGGTGTCACGGTTTGGTTGGGGTAGAAATGCATCAGCGTATTCTCTGAGGAGAATGCCCCTGAGATGTAGGGTGGGCCAGACTTCATCAGTGAGGGAAGTTGTGGTTTGTGGGAAACTATGTAGGGTGAAAGGCCGCCCATACACGAGTTCGAAGGGGCTTAGGTTTATTGGCTGACAGGGAAGGGCTTTCAACCTTATGAGCTCACTGGGTAGGAGCATGGGCCAGGGATCTTAACCTTCAGGGCAAGTTTAGTTAGTTGTTTTAGAAGACTGTTGGCCCCCTGTACCTTGTCCAAAGATTGGGAGCAATAAGGGAGTGGAAGATCCATTTGATATTTAAGGCCTTGGAAACCTGTCCAGTGACCTTTGAGATAAAGGCAGGGCCATGATCAGACTGTATGGTTGTGGGCAGTTCAAACATTGGGATAATTTGTTGTAGGAAGATTGAGGTAACCACTTTTGCCCTCTTGGTGGGGGTGGAAGAGACCTCAATCTGCCTGTTGAATGTGGTCAACAGGGGTGAGGATATAGTCATGTTTCTTGCGAGAGGGCATATGCATGAAATCAATTTTCCAGGTTTGTAGTGGCCTCCGAACACTGGAGGGTGCCCTTTAGCTTGATTTCTGGGCTAAGTGGGTGGTCTGAGAGCTCCCTGGAAAGAACTTGGTTGTAGATGGTATGGACCTGAGTGAGTTAAGGGTGGTGGTTATAGCAGGAGACTGCAGGTGAAGTTATAAAAGCTGAAGGAGAGGATGATAGCTGGTGTGAAAGAGGCTGTGAATGTGAGTGAGTATGGAGTTTTTCTGGGACATGGGCAAGAGAAGCTTATTGTCTGGAAAGAACCAGCCCTCCTTGTTTGTGGCCCCAGCCACAGAAAGATTGAGGCTTTCTTCTTGTGAGTATGAGGGCTTTTGAGCTGCAGAACAGGTAGAAGGGGTTGGGGCTTAAGGGCTGCTTGTTTAGCTGCAGAACCAGCTATTGCGTTTCCTTCTGATAATAGGTATGTTGACAGCCTGGAAAGAGGTGCAAGATTGACAAACGGAAGGTCAGGAGTGGAGGTAAATGAAAGCTTGAATATAAGAAACCTCAGACCTTTTGCCATTGAAGTGGATAATGTTCAAGATTTCGTTCAATTTGAAAGTCAAAGATTCCATTTTAAGGCCATTGAGTACCATTGTGCAGTCGCTATGGGGCCCAGGCCATGTTACAAAAGAAAATTTAATGTTTGGGCTTCATGCGAGGGATAGTAATACTAGCTTCCTATTGCTGCTGCCAGAATTTATTTATTTATTTATTTGTTTATTTATTTGTTTGTTTGTTTGTTTATTTATTTATTTATTTATTTATTTATTTATTTATTTATTTATTTTTGAGATGGAGTCTCGCTCTGTCACCCAGGCTGGAGTGCAGTGGTGCGATGTCAGCTCACTGCCAGCTCCACCTCATGGGATCACGCCATTCTCCTGCCTCAGCCTCCAGAGTAGTTGGGACTCCAGGCACCCGCCACCACACCCGGCTAATGATTTGTATTTTTAGTGGAGTCGGGGTTTTATCGCGTTAACCAGGATGATCTCAATCTCCTGACCTAGTATTCCGCCCGTCTTGGCCTCCCAAAGTGCTGGGATTACAGGTGTGAGCCACATATTTAGTGTCTTTAAACAACATGTATGTATTCTCTCACAGTTCTGGAGGCCAGAATTCTAAATTCCTTCCCACTGAGTCAAGGTGGGAGCAGGGCAAGTGCCTTCAGAGACTCTGTGGGAGAATCCATTTCCTGGCTCTGGAAGCAGCCTCCACTCCTTGACTTTTGATGCCCTCCTTGAATGACTCCCAATTTCTTGCTTCCGTTACTACACCTCCCACCACTCTGCCATCACCTGCTCTGCTCTTAAAAGGATCCGAGTGAGGACATCAACTTGCCACCTAAACAAGCTAGGATAATCTTTCCTGCCAAAGGTCCTTAACTTCATTACATCTGCAAAGCTTCTTTTACCATATAAGGTAATGTTCACAGGTTCCTGGATCAGAATATGGACGTCTCGAGGGGCTACTTACAAGCCTAGTACCGCTAGGCTGCAAAATACTACAAGTAGACTGCAAAACCATTACACCCTTCTGGCGTTTTAATGATTGGGAGAAAAGCAGTTGGGACGTTTTGCTTTGGGGTCCTTCTCAACTTTGCATTTTTAAGATCTAGGGTCCCCCTTAAACTTGTATTTTTAAGGTCTAACCCTCATCAATCCTCTCCTCCAACCAGAGACACCCACTGCAGTGTTTCCTTGAAAGTCTGGTGACATGTCTATATCTAAGTTCTGATGAGAGGCACGGGGCCAGCCAACAGCCCCCATGGCAGCCCCCTTGGCCAGAGGGTGCCCACCTTTGCCACACCTGGTGACTGAAACATGTTTTCTTCATCATGAGTAATACAGCCTACTCCTCAATGAAAATCTAGAGTTAGAGTAAATTTGCTAATGAATTCAGTAACTTTTCCATAATATTTTTAGTTATTTCGTTAAGGTTCTCTTGGTGTTTCTTTCACTTTTTAATAACTTACCCCTTTTTTGCCTGTGTTTTTTACTGGTTTATTTAAAGCAAAAACCTCCTAACATGTGCTACCTGGAAGCACTGTAACCTAGTGGCAAGATCATAGGCTCTGGGGACACACTGCCTGGCCACGTCTCTTCTCCTGTCTGAACCTTAGTATCCTCTTCTGTGGTCATGAGAACTGAAGATCTGTCCTGAAGACTGGATAAGATAGTAAAGTGCTTCACATTAATTCCTGGCATATAAATACATAATAAATGCTTCCACTTTATCTTGATTCACTGCAACCTCCTCCTCCCGGGTCCAAGCAGTTCTCCTGCCTCAGCCTCCTGTCAGATCAGAGGCACCATTAGATTCTGATAAGAATGTGAACCCTATTGTGAACTACTCATACCAGCAAACTAGGTTGTGTTGTCCTTATGAGAATCTATTGTCTGCTATCTGTCACTGTCTCCCATCATCCTCAGTTGAGGCTGTATAGTTGCAGGAAAACAAGCTCGGGCTTCCCACTGATTTTTCATTATGGAAAGTTGTATAATTATTTCATTATATATTAGAAAGTAATAATAATAGAAATAAAGTGCACAATAAATGTAATGCACTTGAAACATACTGAATTTATCCTCCCCATCCATAGTCTGTGGAAAAATTGTCTTCCATGACTTCATCCTTTTCCTTCTTTTTGGTAGAGACAGAGTCTTACTATGCTGCCCAGGCTGATCTCCAACTCCCAGCCTTGAGCAATCCACCCTTCAAAGCCTCCCCAAATGCTGGGATTAGAGGCACAAGTCATCACGCCAGGTCAAGACCACGTTTGTTAAACAAAATAAAAACTTGATGGGAAGATTGCTTGAGCTCAGAAGGTTGAGGCTGCAGTGAGTACTTATCACACTACTGCACTCCAGCATAGGTGACAGAGAAAGATGCTACCTCAAGAAATAAAATAAAATAATCCCACTTGCCCACATCTTAAAAAAAGATATTGTCCATATCTTCATGACTCTCATTCCTGGCCTTAAAATTCTCTTCACACTGGACCTTTGTATTCATCCACTTGTTTGACCCCTTCTGGGGCCTGACCTGTCCTAGGAAGTGTCCCCATTTTCCTCCAGTGCACTTGTCTTGGAGTCTACCTGGCCAGACACCCAGGAGTTACCTTGAGATGTTACTTTCCTCCCTTCCCACATCCAGCCTAGCAAGGCCTGATGATTCCGCCCTGAATACAAATCCCCCATCTGCCTTCACTGCCTTCCAGCCCTCAGTCAAAGCCATGCCACAGAGCAGCCAGGTCAGTTTCATTGGAAGTAGGAGGTCTGTCATTCTCTGGTCTGTCATCTGTAGTGGCTTCCCACTGTACCTGGAATAACCTCACAGCCCCGATCGGGCCTGCAGGGGCGTGGGTGAGCTGCGCCCTGCTGTTCCTCTGCCATCCCATCATCCCCTCTGTGATTGCTTGCTCTGTGCCTGCCAATGTGGTGGTCTGCATACCTTTCTTCCTCTCAAGTTGCAGCCTCCTGGCACTGTCATGCTGAGGGGTGGTGTTTATGGAATGCTCTTTCGAGTTTTCTGTGCCTCTCCTTTCTATTTGTGTCACAGTTTAAACATGACCATATTGGAGAGGTCTCACTGAGCACCATCACACCTCAGCCTTGAGGCTCGCTGACTCATCATCCTTTTATTTTCCACGAAGCGGTGCTGACTGACATTTTTCCTCCTGCTGCAGCACAGTAGCTCTGACAGCCCGGATGGTGCCTGTCTTGTTTACTTCTCAAGCAGGTGCTCAACAAACATTCATAGAATGAATCTGTAGCATTAAAGCATTCTCTAAGCCAGCAGAAATGCCTGAGGCTGTTGGTCACGTAGCATGCACTGTGACACTTAGGGGCACAGGAAGGACTGCAGGCACCACACCTGGAAGTGCCACAAGTTGCAGTGGGGATCCACGTTCCCATGACCCTGGGGCTTTCATCTTCTCCTGAAACAGACCCTTTTGAGTTTCAGTGCACAGAAGTCAAGTCTCCTGGGTGAGGAGCCCTGCCCTCCCTATGGATTTGAAGTGGGGTGCATAGCACTCACTGAGTCTTCAAAGACCAGCTTTTAGGTGCAACTCAGTTGGCAAAGACAAATGTAGGTCACTGTTTGTATGTTATTTGCAGGATTCATGTACTTACTTTTTAACTATTTATACTACTTTAAGTCTAAAAATTCGTATATTGAAAAAATTGAAAATTTTAAGTTTCTCCTCCTCATGAATACTTTTTGTGATATTTGATCTCCCCTAATACCTGACTATAAATCAGCCAGTAACCAATAAAGAATCTCTCCCACTTTTCAAGTCATTATATTTTTAAGTCATGCAATAAAATAGGTCTGGTGGTGAACATTGTCTATCATTGGAGATACCACTGTGATGTCACTAGGATTCATGAGGAGATGACATCTGAGAAGAAGGATCTGCATGAGAGACCTCACCTTTGCCCTCTTGGTTTGTTTGTTTGTTTTTTTTTTTTTTGAAATTGAGCATGGTAAAAAATAATCTGCTAAACTTGGCTGGACATAGTGACTCAAGCCTGGAATCCTAGCACTTTGAGAGGCTGAGGAAGGAGGATGGCTTTAGGCCAGGAGTTTGAGACCAGCCTAGGCAACAGAGACCCCATCTCTGCAAAAGCATTAACAATTAGCCAAGTGTTGTGGCATATACTTGTGGTCCCAGCTGCTCTGAAGGCTGAGACGGGAGGATTGCCTGAGCCCAGGAGTTTGAGACTACTGCACTCCAGCCTGGGCAACTGAGAAAGACCCTGTCTCTAACAAAAAAAGATAAAGAATCAGCTAAACCTAATAGAATCATTGCCCCTTGCCACCAAGCAAGCTTACTTCTTTCTCATAGGAGGAGGACACTGTCGAGGAGTTATTTTGCCTTTGGAAAATATTTTGGCTTTCTATTATAGCTAAAACAATAGTTTATTAATAAACAACAGTTTATGAATCATTTACTTGTAAACAATAAAAGCTTGGTTCTCTTTGTACTGCTCATGGCTTTAGGTGGATCTTGGAACATAACCACTTGTGAAAAGCCAGCAGTATTTGCTGCTTCCTTTAAGGTTCCTGAAAGGGAGAGAGGCAGTCTTAGATTTTTCGTTGTTATGAACCACTGCAAGTATTGAGGAAATACTCACTACTTCCAGCATCATAATCCTGCAGCCATTTGGCACCTGTGAGTCAGGTGCCAGGAACTGGGCAGTGCAGAAGGCACTGCGCTGCCCCATGTATTCTGGAGCATTCAATCTTGTAGAAAAACATACATAGTAAGTAGGAGATACGTAATATATAACAAGTGTGTTAGTGGTCTGGAAAATAAGTAGAATAAGAGGGATGGGGAGACGGGGTTGATTGGGATATCTTTAGTGATATGTGATGAGCATGTTCCACAGTTGGCCTCACTTCTAGAACTTTTGCTTTTCATTCTCAACTCCAAGAGTTTTTTTTTTTATGTAAAATTTGTTAGAAGTAGGTTTATATATTTTCTTTCAGAATTAACAGAGGAATTATAATTAATATCACTTCCTGGTATGACGGAAAGCCTCTATTCCTTTACTGTTATTTATTTATGAGCACATTTCTTTTAACAGCTGTGATAATTACTATATTTTGTGTGGTTTCTCAAAAATACATTTGTTTCTTGTCTCAAAGAGTTTTTGTAATGGAGCCCTTCAGATTCGATGCTAATAACATGAAGTAAGAATTTAAGAAAGATCTTTTATTTATATTTATATTTATATTTTTTGAGATGGAGTCTTGCTCTTGTCACCCTGGCTGGAGTGCAGTGGCGCCATTTGGCTCACTGCAGACTTCTCCTCCCAGTCTCAAGCAATTCTCCTGCAGGGTTTCACCATGTTGACCAGGCTGACCTAAGGTGAACTCCTGACCTAAGGTGATCCACCTGCCTCCCCTTTCCAGAGTGCTGGGATTATAGGCGTGAGCCATCGTGCCTGGCCAGTTGCAAAATATTTAAATGTTACATACAGAGGTGCGAGGGAGATCCATATAGTACCACGTAAATTGCTTGAATCTTTTCAGAGTACTGTTCGTATTTGGTTTCAAAGCGGGGATTAGTATAATTATTTTTTATCTTTTAATTACAATTTGTATACCTATTCAAAAGTAGAGAAAATAGTAAAAGAACACTAAAATACCCATTATTCAATTTCTGTGATCAAGATTGTCCCATATTTTGTCCATCTATCCATTTATCTATCTTTACAGGAATATTATAAAGCAAATCACAAGCATCACGCCATTTTTTTCTGTTCAGTGTGCATCCCTGGACAGCACTAAAGTTTCTTTATTTTTTCTTCAGCTTTTAAGTTCTGGGGTCCATGTACAGGATGTGCAGGTTTATTACGTAGGTAATTGTGTGCCATAGTGGTTTGCTGCACAGAGCAACCCATCACTCAGATATTAAGCCCAGTATCAATTAGCTGTTCTTCCTGATGCTCTCCTCCTCCTGCCCCCACAACAAGTCCCATTGTGTATTGTTACCCCTCATGGATCTGTGTGTTCTTATCATTTAGCTCCTACTTATAAGTGAGAATACGTGTTGTTTGATTTTCTGTTCTGGTATTAGTTTTCTGAGGATAATGGCTTCCAGCGCCATCCATGTCTCGGCAGAGGACATGATCTTGTTTCTTTTTAGGCCTGCATGATAGTTCATGGTGCACATGTACCACATTTTCTTTATCCAGTCTAACATTGATGGGCTTTTTGGTAGATTTCATGTCTTTACTGTTGTGAATAGTGCTGCAGTGAACATACATGTGCACGTCTCTTTATAATATAATGATTTATATTCTTTTGGGTATATACCTAGCAACGGGATTGCTGGGTCAACGGTATTGCTTCTAGATCTTTGAGGAGTCAACACACTGCCTTCCTCAACGGTTGAACTAATTCTCGCCAAGCCTCCCAGCAAGCATCTGTGTCGGCCTCCTAGCCAGCCAGCCTGAAGACCAGCCTCCCATGCAGCCAGCATTTGGATCAGCATTCCTGCAAGCCTCTTCCCCTGCCAAAAGGCTCGTGATTTGATCAGCCTACCATGCAGGCTCTAGGCCGGCTTCCAAAAACCAGTCGGCCACCAGGCCTTCAAGTCACATGCATCTTGCTGGACTCTTCAGTGGTGCTTTGGAGCAGTAGGTAGGAGGGCCGCCGTCTGTGGCCAGG
>NC_045442.1:87364828-87429148 GCF_002776525.5 Piliocolobus tephrosceles | reverse complement strand
ATTCCTCAAGGATCTAGAACTAGATGTACCATATGACCCAGCCATCCCACTACTGGGTATATACCCAAAGGATTATAAATTATGCTACTACAAAGACACATGCACACGTATGTTTATTGCAGCACTATTCACAATAGCAAAGACTTGGAATCAACCCAGATGTCCATCAGTGACAGACTGGATTAAGAAAATGTGGCACATATACACCATGGAATACTATGCAGCCATAAAAAAGGATGAGTTTGCGTCCTTTGTAGGGACATGGATGCAGCTGGAAACCATCATTCTTAGCAAACTATCACAAGAAGAGAAAACCAAACACCGCATGTTCTCACTCATATGTGGGAACTGAACAATGAGCTCACTTGGACTCGGGAAGGAGAACATCACACATTGGGGCCTATCATGGGGAGGGGGGGAGGGGGGAGGGATTGCATTGGGGAGTTATACCTGATATAAATGATGAATTGATGGGTGCTGACGAGTTGATGGGTGCAGCACACCAACATGGCATATGTATACATATGTAACAAACCTGCACGTTATGCACATGTACCCTAGAACTTAAAGTATAATAATAAAAAAAAAATATGGTTTTAAAGTTTTGGTTCTGATTAATGTCATAATGTTTTATTGTGGTAAAAGCATATGTAATAAGCTTTGCCATTTTAACCATTTTAAACATAAAAATTCAGAAGCATTAATTACATTCAGAATGTTGTGCAATCATCACAACTACGTATTTCCAAAAATTTTTATCACCCCAAACTGAAACTCTGTACTCATTAAGCAATGACTTTTCATTCCCCCTTTCCTCCCAACACCCTGGGAGGAATAATTTTTATGGCATTTTAATTAATGTAAATGTAAACAACTAAATGCAGCTGGTGGCCATCATATTGGACCTCACAGTTTATTTATTTATTTATTTATTTATTTATTTATTTATTTATTTATTTGTTGTTATACTTTAAGTTCCAGGGTACATGTGCATAACATGCAGGTTTGTTACATATATATATACATGTGCCATGTTGGTGTGCTGCACCCATTAACTCATCATTTACATTAGTTATATCTCCTAATGCTATCCCTCCCTGTTCCCCCTACCCCAGAAGAGGCCCCGGTGTGTGATGTTCCCCGGGGAATATCATTAGATCACATTTGTCAATTTTGGCTTTTGTTGCCATTGCTTTTGGTGTTTTAGACATGAAGTCCTTGCCCATGCCTATGTCCTGAATGGTACTACCTAGGTTTTCTTCTAAGGTTTTTATGGTATTAGGTCTAACATTTAAGTCTCTAATCCATCTTGCATTAATCTTTGTATAAGGTGTAAGGAATGGATCCAGTTTCGGCTTTCTACATACAGCTAGCCAGTTTTCCCATCACCATTTACTGAATAGGGAATCCTTTCCCCATTTCTTGTTTTTGTCAGATTTGTCAAAGACCAGATATTTGTAGATGTGTGGCATTATTTCTGAGGGCTCTGTTCTGTTCCATTGGTGTATATCTCTGTTTTGGTACCAGTACCATGCTGTTTTGGTTACTGTAGCCTGTAGTATAGTTTGAAGTCGGGTAGCGTGATGACTCCAGCTTTGTTCTTTTGGCTTAGGATTGTCTTGGCAATGCGGGCTCTTTTTTGATTCTATATGAACTTTAAAGTAGTTTTTTCCAATTCTGTAAAGAAAGTCATTGATAGCTTAATGGGGATGGCGTTGAATCTATAAATTACCTTGGGCACTATGGCCATTTTCACAATATTGATTCTTTCTATCCATGAGCATGGAATATTCTTCCATTTGTTTGTGTCCTGTTTTATTTCATCGCAGTGATTTGTAGTTCTCCTTGAAGAGGTCCTTTACATCCCTTGTAAGTTGGATTCCTAGGTATTTTATTCTCTTTGAAGCAATTGTGAATGGGAGTTCACTCATAATTTGGCTCTCTGTTTGTCTGTTATTGGTGTATAAGAATGCTTGTGATTTTTTCACATTGATTTTTTTTCCTGAGACTTTGCTGAAGTTGCTTATCAACTCAAGGAGATTCTGGGCTGAGATGATGGGGTTTTCTAAATATACAGTCATGTCTTCTGCAAACAGGTACAATTTGACTTCCTCTTTTCCTAATTGAATACCCTTTTTTTCTTTCTCCTGCCTGATTGCCCTGGCCAGAACTTCCAGCACTGTGTTGAACAGGAGTGGTGAGAGAGGGCATCCCTGTCTTGTGCCAGTTTTCAAAGAAAATGCTTCCGGGTTTTGCCCATTCGGTATGATATTGGCTGTGGGTTTGTCATAAATAGCTCTTATTATTTTGAGATATGTCCCATCAATACGTAAGTTACTGAGAGTTTTTAGCATGAAGCACTGTAGAATTTTCTCAAAGGTCTTTTCTGCATCTATTGAGATAATCATGTGGTTTTTGCCTTTGATTCTGTTTATATGCTGGATTACATTTATTGATTTGTGTATATTGAACCAGCCTTGCATCCCAGGGATGAAGCCCACTTGATCATGGTGGATAAGCTTTTTGAGGTGCTGCTGGATTCGGTTTGCCTGTATTTTATTGAGGAAATTTGCATCAATGTTCATCAGGGATATTGATCTAAAATTCTCTTTTTTTGTTGTGTCTCTGCCAGGCTTTGGTATCAGGATGATGTTGGCCTCATAAAATGAGTTAGGGAGGATTCCCTCTTTTTCTATTGATCGGAATAGTTTCAGAAGGAATGGTACCAGCTCCTCCTTGTACCTCTGGTAGACTTTGGCTGTGAATCCATCTGATCCTGGACTTATTTTGGTTGGTAGGCTATTAATTATTACCTCAATTTCAGAGCCTGCTATTGGTCTATTCAGGGATTCAACTTCTTCCTGGTTTATTCTTGGGAGAGTTTATGTGTCCAGGAATTTATACATTTCTTCTAGGTTTTCTAGTTTATTTGCATAGAGGTGTTTACAGTATTCTTGTGGGGTTGGTGGTAATATCTCCTTTATCATTTTTTATTGCGTCTATTTGATTCTTCTCTCTTTTCTTCTTTGTTGGTCTTGCTAGCAGTCTATCAATTTTGTTGATCTTTTTAAAAAAAACCTGCTCCTTGATTCATTGATTTTTGAAGGATTTTTTTTGTGTCTCAAACTCCTTCAGTTCTGCTCTGATGTTAGTTATTTCTTGCCTTCTGCTAGCTTTTGAATGTGTTTGCTCTTTCTTCTCTAGTTCTTTTAATTGTGATGTTAGGGTGTCAATTTTAGACCTTTTTCTGCTTTCTCTTGTGGACAGTTAGTGCTATAAATTTCACTCTACACACTGCTTCAAATGTGTCCCAGAGATTCTTGTATGTTGTATGTTTGTTCTCATTGGTTTCAAAGAACATCTTTATTTCTGCATTCATTTCTTTATGTATCCAATAGTCATTCAAGATCAGGTTGTTCAGTTTCCATGTAGTTGTGCAGTTTTGAGTGAGTTTTTTAATCCTGAGTTCTAGTTTGATTGCACTGTGGTCTGAGAGACAGTTTTTTTTTTTTTTTTTTTTTTTTTTTATAATTTCTGTTCTTGTACATTTGTTGAGGACTGCTTTACTTCCAACTATGTGGTCAGTTTTGGAATAAGTGTGATGTGGTGCTGAGAAGGATGTATATTCTGTTGATTTGGGGTGGAGAGTTCTGTAGATGTCTATTAGGTTTGCTTGGTGCAGAGCTGAGTTCAATTCCTGGATATCCTTGTTAACTTTCTATCTTGTTGATCTGTCTAATGTTGACAGTGGGGTGTTAACGTCTCCCATTATTATTGTGTGGGAGTCTAAGTATCTTTGTAAGAGACTTTATATTTAGGATAGTTAGCTCTTCTTGTTGAATCGATCTCTTTACCATTATGTAATGGCCTTCTTTGTTTCTTTTGTTCTTTGTTGGTTTAAAGTCTGTTTTATCAGAGACTACGATTGTAACCCCTGCCTTTTTTTTGTTTTCCGTTTGCTTGGTAGATCTTCCTCCATCCCTTTATTTTGAGCCTATGTGTGTCTTTTCATCTGAGATGGGTCTCCTGAGTACAGCACACTGATGGGCCTTGACTCTTTATCCAATTTGCCAGTCTGTGTCTTTTAATTGGAGCATTTAGCCCATTTATATTCACGGTTAATATTGTTATGTGTGAATTTGATCCTGTCATTATGATGTCAACTGGTTATTTTGCTCGTTAGTTGATGCAGTTTCTTCCTAGCATCAATGGCCTTTACATTTTGGCATGTTTTTACAGTGGTTGGTACCAGTTGTTCCCTTCCAAGTTTAATGCTTCCTTCAGGAGCTCTTGTAGGGCAGGCCTGGTGGTGACAAAATCTCTCAGCATTTGCTTGTCTGTAAAGGATTTTATTTATCCATAACTTATGGAACTTATTTTGACTAGATATGAAATTCTGGGTTGAAAATTCTTTTCTTTAAGAATGTTGAATATTGGCCCCCTCTCTCTTCTGGCTTGTAGAGCTTCTGCTGAGAGATCCACTGTGAGTCTGATGGGCTCCCCTTTGTGGGTAACCTGACCTTTCTCTCTGGCTGCCCTTAACATTTTTTCCTTCATTTCAACTTCAGTGAATCTGACAATTGTGTGTCTTGAAGTTGCTCTTCTCGAGGAGTATCTTTGTGGCATTGTCTGTATTTCCTGAATATGAATGTTGGCCTGCCTTGCTAGTTTGGGGAAATTCTCCTTAATAATATCCTGCAGAGTGTTTCCAACTTGGTTCCATTCTCCCTGTCACTTTCAGGTACACCAATCAGACATAGGTTTGGTCTTTTCACATAGTCCCGTATTTCTCAGAGGCTTTGTTAATTTCATTTTGCTCTTTTTTCTCTAAACTTCTCTTCCTGCTTCATTTCATTCATTTGATCCTCAATCCACTGATACCCTTTCTTCCAGTTGATCGAATCAGTTACTGAAGCTTGTGCATCTGTTGCATAGTTCTCGTGCCATGGTTTTCAACTCTATCAGGTCATTTAAGAACTTCTCTACATTGGTTGTTCTAGTTAGCCATTTGTCTAACCTTTTTGAAGGTTTTTAGCTTCTTTGCAATGGGTTCGAACTTCCTCCTTTAGCTTGGAGAAGTTTGATTGTCTGAAGCCTTCTTCTCTCAACTCGTCAAAGTCATTCTCCATCCAGCTTTGTGCTGTTGCTGGCGAGGAGCTCTGTTCCTTTGGAGGGGGAGAGGCACTCTGATTTTTAGAGTTTTCAGCTTTTTTGCTCTGTTTTTTCCCCATCTTTTTTGTTTTATCTACCTTTGGTCTTTGATGATGGTGACATACAGATGGGGTTTTGGTGTGGATATCCTTTCTGTTTTTTATTTTTCCTTCTAACAGTCAGGACCCTCAGCTGCAGGTCTGTTGGAGTTTGCTGGAGGTCCACTCCAGACCCTGTTTGCCTGGGTATCAGCAGTGGAGGCTGCAGAAGAGTGAATATTGCTGACAAGCAAATGTTGCTGTTTGATCGTTCATCTGGAAGCTTCGTGTCAGAGGTGTACCCGGCCATGTGAGGTGTGAGGTGTCATGGTTTTCATCTCTGTCATTTCATTTATGACCTTCTCTGCATTAATTATTCTAGCTATCAATTCTTCCACTCTTTTTTCAAGATTTTTAGTTTCTTTGCGCTGGGTACGTAATTCCTCTTTTAGCTCTGAGAGGTTTGATGGACTGAAGCCTTCTTCTCTTATCGCGTCAAAATCATTCTCTGACCAGCTTTGATCCATTGCTGGCGATGGGCTGTGCTCCTTTGCAGGGGGAGATGCGCTCTTATTTTTTGAATTTCCAGCTTTTCTGCCCTGCTTCTTCCCCATCTATGTGGTTTTATCTGCCTCTGGTCTTTGATGATGGTGACGTACTGATGGGGTTTTGGTATAGGTGTCCTTCCTGTTTGATAGTTTTCCTTCTGACAGTCAGGACCCTCAGCTATAGGTCTGTTGGAGATTGCTTGAGGTCCACTCCAGACCCTGTTTGCCTGGGTATCAGCAGCAGAGGTTGCAGAAGATAGAATATTGCTGAACAGCGAGTGCACCTGTCTGATTCTTGCTTTGGAAGCTTCCTCTCAGGGGGTGTACTCCACCCTGTGAGGTGTGGGGTGTCAGACTGCCCCTAGTGGGGGATGTCTCCCAGTTAGGCTACTCGGGGGTCAGGGACCTACTTGAGCAGACAGTCTGTCCGTTTTCAGATCTCAAACTCCGTGCTGGGAAAACCACTACTCTCTTCAAAGCTGTCAGACAGGGACATTTACATCTGCAGAGGTTTCTGCTGCCTTTTGTTTGGCTATGCCTTGTCCCCAGAGGTGGAGTCTACAGAGGCAGGCAGGCCTTCTTGAGCTGTGGTGGGCTACACCCAGTTTGTACTTCCTGGCTGCTTTGTTTACCTACTCAAGCCTCAGCAATGGTGGGTGACCCTCTCCCAGACTTGCTGCCGCTTGCAGTTAGATCTCAGACTGCTGTGCTAGCAATGAGGGAAGCCCTGTGTGCGTGGGACCCTCTGAGCCAGGCATGGGATACAATCTCCTGGTGTGTCATTTGTTAAGACCCTTGGAAAAGTGCAGTATTAGGGTGGGAGTGACCTGATTTTCCAGGTGCTGTGTGTCACGGTTTCCCTTAGCTAGGAAAGGGAATTCCCTTACCCCTTGCACTTCCCGAGTGAGGTGATGCCTCACCCTGCTTCAACTCTCACTCAGTGGGCTTCACCCACTGTCCTGCAACCACTGTCCAACATGCCCCAGTGAGATAAACACAGTACCTCAGTTGGCAATGTAGAAATTACCTGTCTTCTGTGTCACTCACGCTGCGTGTTGTAGCCTGGATCTGTTCCTATTCAGCCATCTTGGAACTGCCTCCAACCTCACAGTTTTAACACCACCAATATCAACCCCTGGACAGATATAATCATTTCTAAGCTGACTTTGCATTTATTATTATTGTATTTATGGTAATTTATGATTTATTCTCCCATAAAAGCTGGACTATTCCTGTAAGAATGTACCTTATATCATTTCATTCCCAGCTCTGAATCCTCCAGTGGTTACCTATCACAATTAACAAAGAAATCCAAGCTCTTTACCGTAGTCTGTGTTAATCTGCTCCTCAGACTGTGTACGTTCTCCTTTCCTTCTCCCAGTGCCTACAGCCTGACTGGTCTTTGCAGTGATCTTTGAGCCCATCAAGTTGTGTCTGTATTCAAACTCTGCAGAGTGTCTCTTCTCTCTGCCTTCCAGACATTCACTTAACTCACTCTGCCATACCATTCTGACCTACTCAAGTGTCACCTCCACAAAAACATTGTTCCAGAGCTCCCTATATAAAGTAGCAGTCCCTGTCACCCCGAATGTGATTACCCTACCTTATGTTTCTTTTTATTATTATGCTTTTTTATTTAGACAGGGTCTCACTCTGTCACCAAGGTTGGAGTGCAGTAGCACAATCATGGATCACTGCAGCCTCAAACTCTGGGGCTCAAGCAGTCCTCCTGCCTCAGCCTCCCAAGTAGCTGGGACCACAGGTGAGCACCACCACACTTGGCTAATATATTTCTTCATAGCCCATATTATACCCATCATTTTAGTGTGGAAGTGTTTATGAATGTATGTTCTATCTCTGTCACTACACTGCAAGTTCCATAAAGACAGACCTTCTCTCTCCAGTTCCCATAATAGTACCCAACATAAAATAGGCTGTACGTTAATGTTATTGAGTACATAATAGAAGAATCTTACTCATTTTAAGGCCATAATCTATGTTAGACTCAAAAAAATAGTCTCCTGGCTGAATGGAAGTGTTTCTTTATTAAAGCATGCCTTTTAAAAAAATTATTGCACGTGGTGGGTAAACTTTTGGATGTTTTGCTGGATTTGTTTTGCCAGTCTTTTATTGAGGATTTTCACATTGATGTTCATCGGGGATATTGGCCTGAAATTTTCTTTTTTTGTTGTGTCTCTGTCAGGCTTTGGTATCAGGATGATGCTGGTCTTATAAAATGAGTTAGGGAGGAGTCCCTCTTTTGCTATTCTTTGGAATAATTTCAAAAGGAATGGTACCAGCTCCTCTTTATACCTCCAGTAGAATTCAGCTATGAATCCATCTGGTCCTGGGCTTTTCTTTGGTTGGTAGACTATTCGATTCTGGCTGTATTTTAGAACACATTATGAGTCTATTCAGGGATTTGGCTTCTTCCTGGTTTCATCATGGAAGGGTGTATGTGTCCAGGAATTCATCCATTTCTTCTATGTTTTCTAGTTTATTTGCATAGAGGTGTTTATAGTATTCTCTGATGGTAGTTAGTGTTTCTGTGGGATCAGTGGTAATACCCCTTTTCCATTTTTTATTGTGTCTATTTGATTCTTCTCTCTTTTCTTCTTTATCAGTCTAGATAGTGGTCCATCTATTTTGTGAATCTTTTCAGAAAACCCAGCTCCTGGATTCATTTATTTTTTTTAAGGGTTTTTAGTGTCTCTGTCTCTTTCAGTTCTACTCTGATCTTAGTTATCTCTTGTCTTCTGCTAGCTTTTGCATTTGTTTGCTCTTGCTTGTCTGGTTCTTTTAATTGTGATGTTAGGGTGTTGAATTTAGATCTTTCTCACTTTCTGTTGTGTGCATTTAGTACTGTAAATTTCCCTCTTAACATGCTTTAGCTGTGTCCCAGAGATTCTGGTACATTGTCTCTTTGTTCTCATTGGTTTCAAAGAACTTCATTATCGCTGCCTTAATTTCATTATTTACCCAGTAATCATTCAGGAGCAGGTTGTTCAATTTCCATGTAATTGTGTGGTTTTGAACAAGTTTCTTAATCCTGAGTTCTAATTTGTACATGTACAAATCAGTGCACACCATGGAATACTATATAGCCATAAAAAAGAATGAGTTCATGTCTTTTGCAGGGACATGGATGAAACTGGAAGTCACCATTCTCAGCAAATGAACACAGGAACAGAAAACCAAACACTGTATATTATCACTCATAAATGGGAGTTGAACAATGAGAACACATGGACACAGGGAGAGGAACATCACATACCATGGCTTGTCAGAGGTTGGAGGGGAAAGGGAGGGAGAGGATTATGACAAATACCTAATGTATGTGGGGCTTAAAAGACAGATGATGGGTTAATAGGTGCAGCAAACCCATCATGGCACATGTATACCTATGTAACAAACCTGTACATTCTGCACATGTATCCCAGAACTTAAAGTAAAATTTTTTCAAAAAGGATATAAATATCATATACATAAAAATGATACAAAATGCTTGTGAACAGAAAGATTCTATATTGTAAATAAGCCATTTCTACTTATTAAACTGTGGTTGAATGTAATGCTATTCAAAATCCTATCAGGTAATTTGAAAATTGACAAGCTAATTTTAAATTTATTTGAAAACTTAAAAGGCCAAGAAGAACCAAGAAAGTTCTGAAGAAGAACAGAGCTCAATAATGTATATCATCAGATGTTTCAATCTTTATTACAAGTAAAATAAGATAGTATTAGCAGAAGGACATACAAATAGAGAAACCAGAAACAAACTCATATTTGTACCATCTCCTGATTTATGACAAAGGTGAAATTGCAGTGTAGTGAGGAAACAATAATCTTTTCAATAAATGGTAGTAGATCATTTGGATATCAATATGGGGAAGTAAAAAAATTTGAACCCTAGCTTACACCATAAACAAAGGTCAATCGTAGGTGGGTCATAAAGCTAAATGTGAAAGTTTTAAATATTCCCCCAAATTATTTCAGAACTCAGTCATTATAAATTGATTTTACATTCATATAGTTATCTTCATATTGATCCATAATTCAAATTTAGCAAAAATTTAAAGATGAGTCATAAATGAACACTTGGAAAAAGGTTCAATGTTGTCATTTTATAAAAATAGGTTAACAGTTTCTTATTCCTTTCTCGTAAAAAACTGGATAAAAAGAAATTTTAATCTTCATAAAAATGTAAATTCCAATTCAGATCAAGTGTGTGTTTGTTGTTTTGTTGAAAGCGTGACTTTGTTTGCTTAATTTAGAGAGACTATAAGATTGAAAACTTTAGCACTATAAACAGAATTAGGCATTAGAACCACAGAGAATGCGATTTTGGAATGTCCCTGTGAGTTTATAGATGTTCCTAAAGTTCCATGTTTAATATTCTGAATAAAATAGGTGGCCATGCTCAGGACCTAGGAAGTTAATAGTAGCCTCTTTCTTTTTCAGATATTGTGTTGACCAGTGGTCATGCCATCATCTATTTATTTGTTGGAAATATTATTCACACAGTAAGTTTGTCTCTATTTACTGAGCCATTCTTAAACAGCTCATGTGTGTCTTGGCTTCTTCTGAACCTTTTATATAAGACCTTCCTTGTTATTATTCCTTATTTTAAATCATCAAAATGTATTTGATAGATCCTTTAAATGCCTGGATGGTTATGAAATGCTTACATTATTGTTTTTGAAGGTTATATGAAGTTTCTTGACAGGTGATTAGCAGATTCCCCCATTCTTCAAACGACCATTTCACATCTACCTGCAAAGGAGAACAGTAATCAGAAAGGTAGTGTCTCCCAAATCATCCAAGCTAAGAAAAAGTCTTTCTCTACTATTAATGAGAAGGTCCATCACTAGATTGAGAGTTCTTCTGGAAGTGAATCTGCCTGTATGTTCCCTAAAAACAACCCCTAGAGAGTTAGCTACTGAGATGGCTATATTTTCAAACTCAAGCTGCCTTGGTGAAAGCAGCTCTGGAGTGGAGACATGGGATTTCTCATGGAAAGTGAAAATAACCCTCTGAAAATAAGGTTTCTTCAAACTCTTCTGTTTTTCTACAGTATGTTCTTGTTACTGATTATCAGAAAGCTGGTTTTGAGACTACAGCTTGGGCTAAAGTAAGTTTTGTCTAGAATTGTTTCTCTATTCAGTATAGACATTTTCATGCTATGATTTAGTTTTAAGCCTAGGGGAAACAATAAACAACATCTGGCTATCTTATTTCAAATTTGGTACATGAAAATTGTGGATTGGTCTTTACGGGAGCAAATTTGCAATCCAAATTCTCTTGGTAATTTATTTGCTTGGCACCTAATACACCCGTAAGCTAACAACAGTCATCTCATTTCAAATATAAAGCCTCATTGTAAAAACAAAAACCATATACATACACACATATATAGAAAATGAAGAAAGACTTAAAAAAATTAATTTCCGTAATTTTATCATCAAGAGGCAGTCACTACTAATGCTTTGCTGGGGATCCTTCCAGACATTGTTCTATGTCTGTGTTAGTGTGTATTTTAAAATAGGGTGATGCATTAGAGAACACAAGTCTTTGTTATCAAAAAATATTAGACGCAATTTCTATGCCTTAAAATGTAATTCAACAAAATTATTGTTTATGACTAAAGAGTATTAAGTTTAATAGATGTTCTGTCATTATTTCAGCAGTCTCCTATTTTAGACATTTTTGTTATTCCAGCATTTAAAGATTATAACTAAATCTTTATGCGTGTCTCTCATGAAGTGTCATGACCTGCCTGACGTTTAAATGCTCTGCTAAAAAAAAATGAGTATGAGGTGATAAGTCAATGTGGAATAGGTAATCTCCTAAGATAGCGGTTCCCAACTTTTTGGCACCAGGGACTGGTTTCATGGAAGACCATTATTCCACGGACAAGGGGACTTCCATGAGTCTACTAGGATCTGGTTTCAGGTTGATCCAAGAACATTACGTTTATTATGCACTTTATTTCTATTATATATTACATTGTAATATATAAGAAAATAATTATACAACTCGCCATAATACAGAATCAGAATCAGTGGGAGTCCTGAGCTTGTTTTCCTGCAACTAGACAATACCATCTGTGGGTGATGGGAGACAGTGAGAGGTCATGATGCATTACATTTTCAGAAGGAGCAATCAACCTGGGTCCTTTGCATGCACAGTTCTCAATAGAGTTCGTGCTCCTATGAGAATCTAATGCTGCTGCTGATCTGACAGGAGGCAGAGCTTCAGGTGGGAATGCCAGTGATAGGGAATGGCTGTAAATACAGATGTAGCTTTGCTTGCTCACCTATTGCACACCTCCTGTTGTGTGGCCTCATTCCTGACAGGCCATGGTCTGGTACCAGTCCATGGCCTGTGATGTGGGTTGGGGCCCCCTGCCCTAAGAGACAGTGGCAATTAATCCAGGTTTAATGTGATGATGTCTTTAGCCTGGGATGTTAGGGGAGAAGGCAGTGAGAAGTGGTCAGAGTCTGAATTTACTGTATCTTTTTAAAAGCTAACAACTTGCACATGGATTAGATTGTGAGTTGTGGAAGAAAGAAAGAAATTAAGGATCATCATATTAAGAGGACAAAGGAGGAAAAATGAACAACTCAGTAGATGCTTAAAGAAACATTGTTAAGAGGCAATATCCATTTCAGATTAAACAACAACAACAACAAAGTCTTTGCAAAATGAACAAAACGATTGAAGTCCCAAAATGGTCAATAAAAACATCTTATTGATTGTCTGTTCAGCCACTCTCTTACCAGATTAATGAATCCTTGTTGTAAAAAGCCTTAGGATGGAGCAAACGCTTGCCATGAACTGAGAGAGGTGCGCTGTCACTATGCAATGAATTTTAGAGGAAGGTCAGCCATGACAGCAAAAGCATGTTCACCTTCAGAGTACTTTGGGGACACTCATTACTTGAAGTCATTGTTAAAAATTCTGAGACAAGGGAATTTGGAAGATTGACCTCCCCAGTAAGCTATGAGTCATGAGAATCTTTCCATAAGGAGAGGTAGCTTGGAAGCAGGGATTCTGTAGCAGGTGGAGTTCGGGTGAATCTGCTGGACCAGCCAAGAAGCCCTGTTTGAGTGACTGTTTTCCTCTGCAGTTCAGTTATCTGGCTGTCTGGGAAGCATGCTGACCTGTCTGGTATTCTTTGGCATCTACTCAAACAATCTGGTCCACCATTCTCATTGCCCAAAATATGAGAGGACAGGTCAGTATGCCTGATTGGGAGTTTGCCTTCTGTGTCTTGTGAAAACAATGTTTCTCCATGTGTAGGCAAGCAGGCTCACTGTGTTTTACAACTGTATTGATGTTCAGTAGAGGCTGGTGCTACCTGTTTCTATCAGGATTTATCAGGAGGAAAAATGAAATTAAAGCACCTGGAAGATGTCATCCAGTCCGCAGAAATGACATTTTAAATTTAAAGTATTATAAAAAGTCAACCTAAATCCCCTTACTTGCCTTGTATGTCTACATTTTCATAATAAATTATGTGTTAATTGCACATAGTACTGATATGTACAGTTTATGGCCCTTTGGAAACTGGAGCTATTTTGAGTTGTTCTTAATCCAGTGATTATACTGGTTACAGTTTTGATGTTGTACTCTGATTAGTAGTTATCCTCTGCTGAGTCACTTATGGAAGTTAAATGTAACAGCTCTATGAACCAGCATCTCTCATTGTTCATCTCTTTGAACTAGAGGCTGAGCTTAAAGGTCTTTGTACTAACCTGAATGTCTTTTTATTTTTTTCTTTAATATTACCTTTTTCTAGTGCATGAGATTGAGCCATCAACAGTGACAAACTGGATCATGGAATCTCACAGTATCAAATTTGGATAGAAAGGAGCCTGGCAATCTTGTAGTCCACAACATCTCAATTTACCAAGGAAGCTGTGTTAGCTCAGGTCTCCAGGTTCATCCCAGAGACCCCACCCTGGGGCTGCCCACAGTGTTCCTATCCTTAGACCCCAAAAACAGGCTGCTGGGCCCTGTGTTTTAGGGACTTCTGCACTGGCCCTCCCTCACTGGGTGTATTCCTCTGCACAGAGTGAAAAGCTGTGATGCACACAGTCAGTCTTCTCACTTCTAATCTGTTGGGGTAGCTGTTTGCAAGGGATGTGCACAGAGTAGATTGATGTTTGCACTGGTGTTTCCACCCACGCTTAAAGGAGGATGTTCATGCTGGGGCACAGAACCCAGGTGGAAAGGGAAGAACAGTGGTTCAGACTTTAGTTGGTGTTTCCCACCCAGGAATACATATTTTAAGGGCAGGACTGTGCATGGCACAGCTGTCTGCTGTCTCTGCCTCACTTACTCTGCAGAAGTAAACAAAATCCCCCCGGGTTGACCCAAGTCTAGACCGTGTCCAGCTGTTTCTTGTGAGGTAGCCACAAGTAGTGTTGCTTGCCTTTTCACCTGGTGCCTCAATTGGCTAACATCCCAGGGTGCAGAGGACTTCCATTGAGGGTGCTGAGGGGGATGGACCTGTCCTACAGGAGTGGGCATGCTTGCCCTCTAATGCATTTTTGCTTTTTGTAAGAAAAGAGGACAAATGTCTAAAGTGCGTTTCAGTTCTTTTCCAAATTCAGACAATAGAGGAAATTAGAGGGAATTGAATAAACCCAAAAGATTGTTGTGTAGCAAAATGAGCATTTGCAACAAAGAAACTTTGTGTGTTTAAAGAAAGCAATTCTATTTTAAAGCAGCATGATTGGGCCCCACAAAACAAAGTGTCCGCTACAAGACAACAATCCTTTGGTAAGGTATTGGGGCTTAGAATGTCTGTTCTGTGCTCTCTTCCTTCTGGTTCAGGGTTGATCTGCTATGGTAAATATTTTATTTGGGGAATTTTTTGGTACTGGACAATAAACAGGGCCACAGCTGATTGCCACAGACAATTTTCTAAATTAGAGGACAGTGACAGCTGACAGGATGGGTCACTTGGTTTGTGACTGGCAAACTAAGCCCATTTGTCTAGGTTTCTAGGTTGGCGAATACTCAGAAGTGAAGGGTATTCCGGGAAAAAATTGCTAATTTATAGGCCCAGCATGCTTCTGCTGTGCAACTCTGCTATCAAAAAGACTGCCTTTTTTTTTTTTTTTTTTTTCCTACAGAGTCTCCCTCTGTTGTCCAGGCTAGAGTGGCGTGCAGTGGCAAGATCTAGGCTCACTGCAACCTCCACCTTCCAGGTTCTAAGCAATTCTCCCACCTCAGCCTCTGGAGTAGCTGGGGTTACAGATGTGCACCACCATGCCTGGCTAATTTTGTATTTTTAGTAGAGACGGTGTTTGGTGTTTCACCGTGTTGGCTAGGCTGGTCTCAAATTTCTGACCTCAGGTGATCCACCGGCCTCAGCCTCCCACAGTGCTGGGATTTCAAGTGTTAGCCACCATGCTTTTAAAATTACCATTTGGATAATGCTTCTGGTGATTTTTCTTTTTTTTTTTCTTGAGGATGAGTTTTACTCTTGTTGCCCAGGCTGGAGTGCAATGGCGCAGTCTTGGCTTACTGCAACCTCTGCCTCCCGGGTTCGAATGATTCTCCTGCCTCAGCCTCCCAAGTAGCTGGGATTATAGGCATGCACCACCACACTTGGGTAATTGTTTTTATTTAATAGAGACAGGGTTTCACCATGTTAGGCTGATCTCAAACTCCTGACATCAGGTGAGCCACCAGCCTTGGCCTCCCAAAGTGCTGGATTACATGCATACACTACCATGCCCAGCCAGCTTCTGGTGATTTTTATAAACCATTTTTTGTAGTTCATTAAACAGTAGGTTTTTGGCAAATGAACATAATTATTTGATGCTCTACAATTAAACTACTGTGTAACAGCAAATGGCATTTTTCACCCAGAAGCCAGAGAGATTTGAAACACAAAACGTTTTATCTATTCATAACTGTGTTTTTTTTTTTTTTTTTTTTTTTGAGATAGAGTTTCATTCTTGTTGCCCATGTTGCCCAGGCTGGAATGCAGTGGTGTGATCTCGGCTCACTGTAACCTCCGCCTCCCAGGTACAAGTGATTCTCCTGCCTCAGCCTCCCAAGTAGTTGGGGTTAAAGGTGCTTGCCACCACAACCAGCTAATTTTTGTATTTTTAGTAGAGATGGAGTTTCACCATATTGGCCAGGCTGTTCTCGAACTCCTGTCCTCAAGAGATCCACCCGCCTTGGCCTCCCAAAGTCCTGGGATTACAGGCGTGAGCCACTGTGCCTGGTTCATAACATATTTAACCTTCAAAAAGATGCACTGTTTCTGCTGGGGGTCTCTTTTACTAATTTGATTAAAGAATTATTTGTTTTGTCCATGATATTTGGAGTTTTTCTCATGGGGGAGAATGCAGGTTTGCTCTCGATGGTAAAGGAAAGGATAGACTGTAGAATTAGAATTCACTATTAACAAGTCTTTATCTTCTGTAAAGAACTCATGATTGGTATGTGAAACCCAACCAGACAACTTAGGAAGTTCCAGTTGAAGTTTCTGAAATCAAAGAAGCCATCCACATCCTTCCTCTCTTGAAACTATGTCTCATTTGTGGGATCTTAAAAGGAACCCTGTTTTTCCATTTGCTTCTTCTCAAACTTAGATTTATAGTAAGTTAAAAACTCAGATTGTGTCTATCCTGATTGATGCCAGCCAAACCCTCAGCTATGGAAAATATGTGATAATATATTTCTGTAGGGTGCTATGTGTTTTCTTTCTTTTTTCCCCCAGTAACATATCTGGGAGATTTAAGTTTCCCTATAATGGGCCCCCAGGGCAAAAACTTAAAGGTAGAATATGACTAAATTCTTTTTAGTTCACTGCCTCCCCAAAATTACCTGCTGATGGAAAATTGGAGAGATGAGGAAATCTTGATCCAAAATTAGATTAGGAAATATGTTTATATTTTCTGAATGCTTTCCCAATGCTTTTGACTTCAGTAGTGGTAGAGGGAATGCCATGTTACTTGACCTCTGTATAAAAGTCAGGAGACCTAGCAGGGTTTATGCTCAGGCAGTTATATAACCTTTGGCAAATCCCTTTACCTGCATCAATCTCCCAGTCAGCAAATTCAGAATAATACCACTCACCCTAATTACCTTAGAGGGGTGTGGAAAATACCTAACAACCTGTGGAAAATCTAAAACATACACGTTCTTCTTTTTCTTGGAGTGATGAATTATGTTTAAACCTTCATGAATAGAAAGATTGCTGTGATTTAAACTCCAAATTCTTTTGGCCACAGAATTTTAACATTTTATAGGTTCTAAATTGGATGTTTCTCAGCAAGGTCCATTGATTACCTGCATTCAAATCATCTGGGTTGCTTGTTAAACTGACAACCACTCCACCTGCAGGCAATCTCTCTCTCCCTCTCTCTCTCTCTCTCTCTGTGTGTCTGCCTTTCTCTGTCTCTGTGTGTCTGCCTTTCTCTCTCTGTGTCTGCCTTTCTCTGTCTCTCTGTGTCACACACACACACACACGCATACACACACACACACGCATACACACACACACACACACACTGAATTGGAACCTCTGGGTGTGTCATGCCAGCACCTAAATTTTAATAAATCTTCGTGTGACTCTTTCCTTAAAACTTTGAGAACCACTGCTCCAAAACACCTAAAATATGACTACATTAGAATGTTTTAGCTGTTATCAGGTGTTACAGGAGAAGATGGTACACTAAAGGTACTCACAGCTGAGAATGTCTCTGGAGGAGGAGAGATTAAGAGTAGGAATCTCTCTGGGGTCAGAAGAGGACTTGTTTTCAGGTTAAGGTCTGTGGTCTGGGGCCATGTTTGGTTGCCCCACCCTCCATTCTTCTTCATCCTTTATTAATTGTTCCCATATATGCTGTGACTTTCCCCCTTAATCCTGGGGAAAACTTAATCCCATCCCCTCTTCTGTAGTGATTGGTTCATGATGCCTAGAGACATGGGGAGACACTTGTCAGGGGCTTCTGGGATAGCAAATGTGCTCGTAAAGGAAATCCATCAAAGAGACAGCTTTCTCATCTGAATGCTGTGGTTGCTGCTGTGATGCTGGGAATGGTTCGGTCAAAGGAGGAAAAACACCCTCAAAATCCTACTGGTGGCATGAAAGATAAACTAGAAAGACAGAAAGGCAAACAAAACCAAAAGTGTCTTTTTTATTGCTTTATTATTTGACAAGTAAATAAAACCCAAAATTCTCTGCGTGATTGTTGAGACCCTATATAAAGCCAGCTTCAAAGCCCAACCCAAATGGGGCACTCAGTGAGTCTCTCCTGTGTGTGGCCTGGCCTTGTGGGCAGCTCTTGCCAAGGAAACTTCTCTCCACCCAAGTGAGGCTGTCAAGATATTTCCTTAGCTTCACAAGCAAATGGTCAGCGAAGGAAGTAAATCCTTTTTAAGAATGAAATCTTTAGTACAGCATGTTTAACTGTTTTACTATGCCTAAAGTTACAGATTGGTTTACGAACCTTATAAAGAATTATTTAGTGTTGCAATTATCAGATTTTTAGGCAATAACATCTCAGAAAATGCCTAATAATCATATCTTAAGCTTATTTGAATTAATATCTAACACAATATTGCATAGACTCAGTCCAGTTTTCTTCAAGTATCATATTTCAGAAACCTGAGCCCTGTCTGGTGAGGAGCAGTCAGCCTTACCAAGGAGGAAGTCCCATCAGCAGAGGCTTGCCTTTCTGTTTGAAATAACATTGTGGCATATTTTTGTACATTTTTCTTGAATATTGAAGTTGGCTGAATTATTTGTTGAAGTGCAATATCCATTCTGGCTCTTAAACTTGTATATTTTGTGGAACAGTAAGACTCACAAGAAGTAACATGCTGTGTTTGTGGATAATATTCTTTTTTTTTTTTTTTTGAGACGGAGTCTCGCTGTGTTGCCCAGGCTGGAGTGCAGTGGCACAATCTGGGTTCACTGCAAGCTCTGCCTCCCAGGTTCATGCCATTCTCCTGCCTCAGCCTTCCAAATAGCTGGGACTACAGGCACCCACCACCACACTCAGCTAATTTTTTTGTATTTTTAGTACAGATGGGGTATCACCATGTTAGCCAGGATGGTCTCAATCTCCTGACCTTGTGATCTGCCCACCTTGGCCTCCCAAAGTGCTGGGATTACAGAAGTGAGCCACCACGCCTGGCCTCTGGATAATATTCTTATCTGAATACAAAGCACAATGAGATGAGCAAAGTTAACATGGCACAGACTTCCTGGTTTCTCCCATACCTGTTACTCTTGTCACCTACACTTTGGGGTCCCCCATTCATGTGTATTTAGCTCCTTGAAGGCTCCTGATATCAATCCTTGCCTGAGGCAATTTCTATAACAACAACAAAAAATTAAAACTCTAATAAAAAGCCCTCTTCACTGATAATTTAAAAAATGTCAGAAACATTGACTTGACTAGTGCTAGCGAGGTGCATTCTCACAGCCTATAAATATTTGGGTTCTAGAATCAGAAAACTCAGGCATTCATCAGACAACAATTCTGTCACAGAATTGTTTTTGTCATTGTTACTTATAATACCAACTTGTTTTTGGTTTTCTTTTCCTAATTAACAAATGAAAAAGAAAGTATATATATTTTTTAAGTTGGAAGTTCCTTAAAGTAGTTTCAGATTCTTTCTATAGACAGTGGTGGGCAGAGCACCCCCTTTATCACAATTGCCTCTGGATTCCCTGGAATCCTTCTAAATTAAAGTTATCCGAATCTGATTTCTTTCCTATTCAGTTAAAATTATAACTGTGAAAGTAGGGTTTGAACTAAATTAACCTAATGCCTAAATCATTTATGATATTAAGTCTGTTGTCCATATTAGCCAAACTTGTGTTATTTCTCAGCCTTAGCTTTTCAGGTGTATGAAGGAGACAATAGCTATCTTTGGATTTTATATGGAAATTAAAGAAAATAAGGCATGTAAATAAGAGTTTATTGTTCATTGAACAATTACTGTGTGTCAGACAGAAATGTTTATGAAAATATGCTTTTACTATATGCAATTACTTGCATAATAACTTTAGCATCGCCTCATTCAGTAATAAAAAAAAACACATTTTTACAAATCAGCAAAGCTCTGAATTGAGAGTCTGTGATGACAAAATGGTGCTTACGTTCTGTGATGGGCCATAAGTGCTCTATCAAGCTCTGGATGAGGAAATGAACCTCACATTGCCTTAGAAATATGCCGTGTCTCTTCCTGAGTGGACTTAGTGAAGCCAAAGATGGTCCCTGAGATTTACTTTTGTTTAAAAGAAGTGTGTTTTAATACATGCTGTTCATTGCTTTCACCCAGTTTTAGAGTGATCTGTGGTTTTCCTCAACATGTATTTGATGTTTCTTTAAGGCAAAGTTCTGCCACTCAAAAATGATATGATTGAAAGTGCATTATATTCTGAATGGGGTAGAAATAAAGTTGCTTCTTAGATCTGAGCCACTTGATCCTTGCCTTCATCCCTATTAACTTACAGTATATAAATGTTATTAGTGAACTCTGAGGTGGGTTCAGACTGATGTTGGAGGGAATGTACTACAGTTACTGCTTCTGCATTTAAGTTTATGAGTGTTTAACAGGGATGACCAAAGTGTCCCACACTGGGAAAACAACAACAAAAAAGGCCAAAGAAGGTTTTCTATTGTCTGATACATTTAAAAAATTCCACCATAATATATTTAACAGATTTGCTGTACTGAATTGCTTTTGTGTGTGTGTATAGTTTGCTTGATTTTGAGGCTTCATAGTCTTTTAAAAAAAAGGAGGTGAGTGACCTTCAAAGCCTTTTTCTCATTTTTATTAGTAGGTGTTTTCAGCTTGAGTACTTTCCATGCAGAGCCTATCTTGCATACCACCTACTAATCTCTTTGATTATGAGACATTTAATTTGGCTTTAGGGGGGGAATTTTCTTGATGCCTATGAAAAATAAGTTAAAAGACAACGGCAACAACAAATGGAAACTTTCACCTCTCTCTCTCTTTCTCTCTGTCTCTCTTCTGTCACACACACACACACACACACACACACACACACACATTTGTCATCTTTCTTTCTTACACCTGTTTCACACAGGTATTCTGGGACACTGTGCATACAGAGTGCAATGCTCATTAATGGCTTGGAGCTGCCCCCTGCGTCCCTCTCCTCTGTAGTGGCCTATTTGATGGCACTGGTGACTGTATGGGGCCACAGGCTGGATCTTACCTCGGTATGAAGCACAGAGATTTTGTTCATGTGTTTATTTTTTTGCATCAATATGAGGACCGAAGGATTTTAGAACTACTGATAGAAAATATTCTTCAAAGAATATCCAGGGCTGAAAGCATAAAAAGTTAGCACATAGTGTTAAGTGGCTGGTGATATTAGATAGACCCAAGTTTGAGACTGTTTTCATAAGACATATTGGACATATCAATAAAATATGGTTTTAGCATAAGTCCAGAGAAGTTTATTACTGACAAGCATGACTGCATGGGTGCATTGGTTCCCAGTCTGAATGCTGGAGCTACATAGAGCCAGACCAGCTTAAGATGGCCTGCCAGTGTGCCCTGGCAATTCTTTATTAGAGGAGCTATTCTTTCTGCTCCTTGTGGCGTGACATGCCACAACACATGTAACCCCCTTAGCCAGGGTATGTCTGACAAATTGAGGATATAGGGCCTAATTTATTTGTGGTTTTGCCAGGTAACACATAAAGGTGTTTGGTATACTGCCCTGAAAATACACTATGGTTATGTCAAGAATTACAATAGCAAGGGATTGGGTACTTCTTGCAGATCACGGAGATAATGGAAGCCTCCCAGGGGAGGCACCATCTCAACAGAGATCTGAATGAGGAACAGAGCTGGTGCTGCCCATACCAGGGGAGGCCAAGCTGAGCCAGGGACACAGAATATGGTATGTTCTGAGGACAGGGCCACAGACAACCAGACAGGCAGGAAAGAGCACGTGGCAGGGAGAGTGGCAGAAAGGAGGGAAGAGGGGTGCACAGCAGCTGGACCATGGAGGTCTTTGTAAAAGAGCAAGAAACTTGGCTTTTCTGGAGATGGGATGGAGAGCCTATGGAGAACTTTAGCAGGAAAATGACATCCTCTGATGTTCACTTTAAAAGCTGACTCTGACACTCTGTAGGAAATAGATGGTACAGGAGAAGGAGTGGAGGCAGGGAGGTCAGGTGACTGGTGAAGACTTGCATTTGGGAGTTAGGTGGATATGAGGAACATGCTTGTGTTTAGGGTGATAGCACCTGTGGGACTGGAGTAGAAGCTGTCAACTGAAGAATCATGAGGTTCAAAATTTGGAAAGAGCTCTACTCTTCCATGAGAATGAAGGGTTACAGACTGAAGGCTGGCCATCCTGCTCACTGGGAGGCATAGCTGAGAGGAAGCACTTAGAGAGAATGGAAGGCAAGACAGAAATGCATGCTGAGTGGGGTGGCCAAGTACACAAATTTAATGAGCTATAGGAGGAGTTACAAATATTTTTGAGAGGAGAAACCTGTTCGGGAACAATTCTTAATGCCTCTTCATGAATTGCATGTTTTACAAAATAGCAGCATTAGTGAGATCTGAGGTGGAGTTTTCACCCCTCTGACATCAAAAGGTAAAGTGAAGGACACCAAAACCCTCACTGCATGCTTTAAGAGTCAGCCAAAACATAT
Source organism: Piliocolobus tephrosceles (assembly GCF_002776525.5). Taxonomy (NCBI): domain Eukaryota; kingdom Metazoa; phylum Chordata; class Mammalia; order Primates; family Cercopithecidae; genus Piliocolobus; species Piliocolobus tephrosceles. The sequence goes on along the minus strand of NC_045442.1, from coordinate 87,406,729 downwards.
CCAGAGATGGTGGTCACTGTTTAGAAAGAAATGCATTGTGTGACTAGTGAGCTGTCACTTGGAAGCACTGAAGAGGAAGGGGAGTCTGATAGCAGCCTCAGATGATTGGCTAAAAATGACAAATAAACAAGTCATCTATTTCTTGTTTTCCAGACGTGGTCTCTACTTTCTCCTTAGGAAGAATTTTGGCTAAGAGTTGATAAGGAAGTGCCGAGACCAGCTCAGTTGTGGAGACCCCAACCCAGCAGCACTGGAGGAATTAAAGGCACACACATAGAAATACAGAGTGTGGAGTGGGAAATCAAGTACCTCACAGCCTTCAGAGCTGAGAACCACGAACAGAGATTTACCCACATATTCACTGACAGCAAGCCAGTCATAAGCATTGTTTCTATAGATTATAGATTAACTAAAAGTATTCCTTATGTGAAATAAAGGGATGGGCTGAAGTAAAGGCATGGGTCTGGCTAGTTATCTGCAGTATGAACATGTCCTTAAGGCACAGATCGCTCATGCTATTGTTTGTGGTTTAAGAATGCCTTAAGTGGTTTTCCACCCTGGGTGGAAGTTTGCCCTCATTCTGGTAAACTGACAACCATCCAGCCTGGGCATCAAGGCCATCACGAGCATGTCACATGCTGCAGAGATTTTGTTTATGGCCAGTTTAGGGGCCAGTTTATGGCCAGATTTAGGGGCCTGTTCCCAACAAGGAGGGAACATGCTGAGGCATGCTTGACCTCCCATCTGACATGGCCAATAACTCAGTTTTTAAGGTTTCTCTGGAATCCTCTTGGCCAAGAGAGGGGTATTTTCAGTTGACTGGGGGGCTTAAGATTTTATTTGTATTTCTGAAAGGTTAGGGAAAGAGAAGAATCAAAGGCATCTGCTAGAGTTTTGCCTAAGCAAGAAGCTAGGGAGGTAGTAGAGCTGTTGGCCAAGATGGAAATCAGTTAGAAAGAAGGGGGCTTGTGGGAGAATACCTCCATTCTAACCATATCAATTGCTAATGTAGGTAACATCAAGAAGCAGCAGAGCACCCATAAGTGTCTTCATAGCGTTTGGATAATTATGGGATAAAATACTATGTGTTTGGTGTAAGAGAAGCCAGGGCGTGGTATAGTTAGTGCTGAAAGATGGATTATGGGGTGGCTTCATTGCTCTAGTGAGGAAGGAGGAGCTGAAGGGAAACAGGTGTAAGAGGCAAAGCGACTGGATAGGTTTGTGTAAGTATACTCCAGGATGTTCCCACAATAATAAAATCCCCTAAGGATGCATTTCTCAAAATGCATCTCCATTGTTAAGTGCTGTGCTTCTGTATTTTGTACACTGTTGATCCCCTCTGGCATGATTTGAAGACTAACTTTATCTTTACTTCATAGGTATCAAACTTAATAGTACTTGTTCTACTAAGGAATAGTGAGAAACCATGAAATCCAGTAAAATGTGATGGACTGTTTAGATTCCCAATCTTCTGTTTATGAATGAGCTCTGTGTTGCTTATTAACTGAGCACCAAGATACAGCAGCTTTTGCTTTACTGATTAGTGATGCATGACTAGTTGCTAACATAGCACAGCTGCAGTATGCTGGAGGAATGGCAGCATTCCTTGAAAACAGTCCAGTTATTACACTTATCATTTTAAACTGTTACATTTTAAGCAAAATAGAAAAAGACAATAGTCAGGAATATAGTAAAATAATGTGTTTGAGATAAAGTCAGACTAGGATTGCTGGGCTAAAAATTGAAACTAATACAAATTGTAAGACTTGCCATTGATGAAAATAAAAGTTATTAAAATGATAGCAAGTCATAATATAGAAAATATTAGTAAATTATGAAGTAGAAATTAAAGCCATTGTCTACTAAGCATATATATAGGTCTGCAGGAGGATGACTTGCTTGAGCCCAGGAGTTCTGGGCTGTAGAAGGTGATGCTGAAAGGTTATTCATGCTTAGCTCAACATCAATATGGTGACCTCCTGGGAGTAGGGAACCACCAGGGTGCCTAACCAGGGGTGAACAAGCTCAGGTCAGAAACAAATCAGATCAAAAGTCCTGCACTGATCAGTAGTGGTCTTATACCTGTGAATAGCCACTTCCCTGAGCCTGGGCAATATAGCCAAACTCTGTCTCTCATAAAAACTTTATTAAAATATATATATATAAAACCATGAAACAGTCACAGACTCTAGCATTGGAGAGACCTGGATTCAAATATTGCCTTGGCCGTTTACTATATGACATTGGATTAATACCCTGAGCCTTATTTGCTTTATTTTCTTCATCTGTGAAATGGGAATAATTAGTATCTCTATCGCAAGGGTTTTGAAATAATATATGTGGGAGTACCCAGGAAGAGGTGTGGATAGAAGAGAGTAGAAACTGAAACCAGGACCCATCTCTCACTTATGCCCAGGGGCAGTGGGTCATTGATGAAAACAGGAAGTACTAGGCAAAAGGGAGAAAGTGAGGGTTGATTATAGACTAAATTTGTATGTGTTTATGATTGGGAAAACTTTGTTTGGAAGTTTGGAGTGATTGCAGGGTGTGCTGTTGGATCCTCCTGTGCACCCAGAAGTGTGTGTGTATAAATGAATCACTACTCTAGGATACATGTCCCATTCTGGCAAACATGTAGAGCCTGTGCCTATCAGTAACCTTTGGGGACTGTGCTTTCTTCATATTTGTTTCTCTGAGAAGTAATCAAGAGGATGACGTGCAATAAGTATTCAAAAACTGCTGGTGGAAGGAAGGCATGGTAGTAGTGGTTGTAACATTATTCATTTTTTTTTTTGAATGGATCATTGCCGATTTATTGGTATCATGCAAAGAAAAGCACATATGTATCCATTGCTAAGGTGCTCCAGTATGACTGAGAACCTAACCTTACCTGAAGATCTGACTGAGGATGTAAAACCCTAAATCAAAGCTCACAATATAAAATTTTCTTTCCTTGAAATGAACTGCCCTAAAATGTTTGCCCATAGAGATCTAAGAAACATATTTTCAGGAAAATTGGTGCTTATCTGGACACTCGAGTGCATTTGTCACTGATTTCTAAGGCTGCTGATGTATGATATCTTTTTTCCTTTTTAATTATACTTTAAGTTCTAGGGTACATGTGCACAACGTGCAGGCTTGTTACATATGTATACATGTGCCATGTTGGTGTACTGCACCAATTAACTCATCATTTCCATTAGGTATATCTCCTAATGCTATCCCTCCCCGCTCCCCCAAACCCACAATAGGCCCTGGTGTGTGATGTTCCCCTTCCTGTGTCCAAGTGTTCTGATTGTTCAGTTCCCACCTATGTGTGAGAAGACATGGTGTTTGGATTTCTGTTCTTGTGATAGTTTGCTGAGAATGATGGTTGCCAGCTGCATCCATGTCCCTACAAAGGAAATGAACTCATCCCTTTTTATGGCTGCATAGTATTCCATGGTATATATGTACCACATTTTCTTAATCCAGTCTGTCATTGATGGGCATTTGGGTTGGTTCCAAGTCTTTGATATTTTGAATAGTGCCGAAATAAATATACGTGTGCATGTGTCTTTATAGCAGCATGATTGATAATCCTTTGGGTATATATCCAGTACTGGGATGGTTGGGTTAAATGGTATTTCTAGTTCTAGATCCTTGAGGAATCGCCACACTGTCTTCCCCAATGGTTGAACTAGTTTACAGTCCCACCAACAGTGTAAAAGTGTTGCTATTTCTCCACTTTCGCTCCAGTACCTGTTGTTTCCTGACTTTTTAATGATCGCCATTCTAACTGTTGTGAGATGGTTTTCATTGTGGTTTTGAATTGCATTCATCTGATAGCCAATAATGATGAGCATTTTTTCATGTGTCTGTTGGCTGCATAAATGTCTTCTTTTGAGAAGTGTCTGTTCTTATCCATTGCCCACTTTTTGATGGGGTTGTTTTTTTTCTTGTAAATTTTTTTAAGTTCTTTGTAGGTTCTGTATATTAGCCCTTTGTGAGATGGGTAGATTGCAAAAATTTTCTCCCATTCTGTAGGTTGCTTATTCACTCTGATGGTAGTTCCTTTTGCTGTGCAGAAGCTCCTTAGTTTAATTAGATCCCATTTGTCAATTTTGGTTTCTGTTGCCATTGCTTTTGGTGTTTTAGACATGAAGTGCTTGACCATGGTATTGACCATGGTCCTGAATGGTATTGCCTAGGTTTTCTTCTAGGGTTTTTTATGGTATTAGGTCTAACATTTAAGTCTCTAATCCATCTTGAATTAATTTGTGTATAAGGAGTCAGGAAGGGATCCAGTTTCAGCTTTTTACATATGGCTAGCCAGTTTTCACAGCACCATTTATTAAATAGGGAATCCTTTCCCCATTTCTTGTTTTTGTCAGGTTTGTCGAAGATCAGATGGTTGTAGATGTGTGGTATTATTTCTGAGGGCTCTGTTCTGTTTTATTGGTCTATATCTCTGTTTTGGTACCAGTACCATGCTGTTTTGGTTACTGTAGCCTTGTAGTATAGTTTGAAGTTAGATAGCGTGATGCCTCCAGCTTTGTTCTTTGGGCTTAGGACTGTCTTGGCAATGCGGGCTCTTTTTTGGTTCCATATGAACTTTAAAGCAGTTTTTTCCAATTCTGTAAAGAAAGTCATTGGTAGCTTAATGGGGATGGCATTGAATCTATAAATTACCTTTTCATGATATTGATTCTTCCTATCCATGAGCATGGTGTGTTTTTCCATTTGTTTGTGTCGTCTTTTATTTCACTGAGCAGTGGTCTGTAGTTTTTGAAGAGGTCCTTTACATCCCTTGTAAGTTGGATTCCTAGGTATTTTATTCTTTTTGAAGCAATTGTGAATGGGAGTTCACTCATGATTTGGCTCTCTGTTTGTCTGTTATTGGTGTACAAGAATGCTTGTGATTTTTGCACATTGATTTTGTATCCTGAGACTGCTGAAGTTGCTTATCAGCTTAAGGAGATTTTGGGCTGGGAGGATGGGGTTTTCTAAATATACCATCATGTCATTTGCAAACAGGGGCAATTTGACTTCCTCTTTTCCTAATTGAATACCCTTTATTTCTTTCTCTTGCCTGATTGTCCTAGACAGAACTTCCAACACTATGTTGAATAGGAGTGGTGAGAGAGGGCATCCTTATCTTGTGCCAGTTTTTAGGGGAATGCTTCCAGTTTTTGCCCATTCAGTATGATATTGGCTGTGGGTTTGTCATAAATAGCTCTTATTATTTTGAGATATGTTCCATCAATACCGAATTTATTCAGAGTTTTTAGCATGAAGGGCAACTGAATTTCGTCAAAGGACTTTTCTGCAGCTATTGAGATAATCATGTGGTTTTTGTCTCTCATTCTGTTTATATGCTGGATTATGTTTATTGATTTGCATATGTTGAACCAGCCTTGCATCCCAGGGATGAAGCCCACTTGATCATGGTGGATAAGCTTTTTGATGTGCTGCTGGATTCGGTTTGCCAGTATTTTATTGAGGGTTTTTGCATCAATGTTCATCAGGGATATTGGTCTAAAATTTTCTTTCTTTGTTGTGTCTCTGCCAGGCTTTGGTATCAGGATGATGTTGGCCTCATAAAATGAGTTAGGGAAGATTCCTTCTCTTACTGTTGATTGGAATAATTTCAGAAGTACCAGCTACTCCTTCTACCTCTGGTAGAATTCGGCTGTGAATATGTCTGGTCCTGGACTTTTTTGGTTGGTTGGCCATTAATTATTGCCTGAATTTTAGAGCCTGTTATTGATCTATTCAGGGATTCAACTTCTTCCTGGTTTTGTCTTGGGAGGGTGTATGCGTTCAGAAATTTATCCATTTCTTCTAGGTCTTCTAGTTTATTTGCATACAGGTGTTTATAGTTTTCTCTGATGGTAGTTTGTATTTCTGTGGGGTCAGTGGTGATATCTCCTTTATCATTTTGATTGCATCTATTTGAATCTTCTCTCTTCTTTATTAGTGTTGCTAGCATTCTATCAATTTTGTTGATCTTTTCAGAAAACTAGCTGCTGGATTCATTGATTTTTTGAAGGGTTTTTTGTGTATCTCCTTCAGTTCTGCTCTGATCTTAGTTATTTCTTTTCTTCTGCTAGTTTTTGAATGTGTTTGCTCTTGCTTCTCTAGTTCCTTTAATTGTGATGTTAGGGTGTCAATTTTAGATGTTTCCTGCTTTCTCTTGTGGGCATTTAGTGCTATAAATTTCCCTCTACACACTGCTTTAAATGTGTCCCAGAGATTCTGGTATGTTGTATCTTTGTTCTCATCGGTTTCAAAGAACATCTTTATTTCTGCCTTCATTTTGTTATGTACCCAGTAGTCATTCAGGAGCAGGTTGTTCAGTTTCCATGTAGTTGAGCGGTTTTGATTGAGTTTCTTAGTCTTGAGTTCTAGTTTGATTGCACTGTGGTCTGAGAGACAGTTTGTTATAATTTCTGTTCTTTTACGTTTCCTGAGGCATGCTTTACTTCCAATTATGCGGTCAATTTTGGAACAAGTGTGATGTGGTGCTGAGAATAATGTATATTCTGTTGATTTGGGGTGGAGAGTTCTGTAGATGTCTAGTAGGTCTGCTGGTGTAGAACTGAGTTTAATTCCTGCATATCCTTGTTAACTTTCTGTCTCGTTGATCTTTCCAATGATGACAGTGGGGTGTTAAAGTCTCCCATTATTATTGTATGGGAGTCTAAGTCTCTTTGTAAATCTCTAAGGGCTTGCTTTATAAATCTGGGTGCTCCTGTATTGGGTGCATATATATTTAGGATAGTTAGCTCTTCCTGATGAATTGATCCCTTTACCATTATGTAATGGCTTTCTTTGTCTCTTTTGATCTTTGTTTAAAGTTTTTTTTTTTTTTATCAGAGACTAGAATTGCAACCCCTGTTTTTTTTTCTTTTCCATTTGCTTGGTAGATCTTCCTCCATCCCTTTATTTTGAGTCTGTGTGTGTCTCTGCACATGAGATGGGTCTCCTGGATACAGCAAATTGATGGGTCTTGACTCTTTATCCAATTTGTCAGTCTGTGGCTTTTAATTGGACCATTTAGCCCATTTACATTTAAGGTTAATATGGCTATGTGTGAACTTGATCATGTCATTATAATGTTAGCTGGTTATTTTGCTTGTTAGTTGATGCAGTTTATTCCTAGCATCAAAGGTCTTTACATTTTGATATGTTTTTGCAATGGCTGGTACCTGTTGTTCCTTTCCATGTTTAGTGCTTCCTTCAGGAGCTCTTGTAGGGCAGGCCTGGTGGTGACAAAATCTCTCAGCATTTGCTTGTCTGTAAAGGATTTTATTCCTCCTTCACTTATGATATTTAGTTTGGCTGGATATGAAATTCTGGGTTGAAAATTCTTTTCTTTAAGAATGTTGAATATTGGCATCCACTCTTTTCTGGCTTGTGGAGTTTCTGCTGAGAGTTCCTCTGTTAGTCTGATGGGCTTCCATTTGTGGGTAACCCGACCTTTCTCTCTGGTTGCCCTTAACATTTTTACCTTCATTTAACTTTGGTGAATCTGACAATTATATGTCTTGAAGTTGCTCTTCTGGAGGAGTATCTTTGTGGTGTTCTCTGTATTTCCTGAATTTGAATGTTGGCCTGCCTTGCTAGGTTGGGGAAGTTCTCCTGGATGATATCCTGCAGAGTGTTTTCCAACTTGGTTCCATTCTCCCTGTCACTTTCAGGTATACCAGTCAGACACAGATTTGGTCTTTTCACATAGTCCCATATTTCTTGGAGGCTTTGTTCATTTCCTTTTACTCTTTTTTCTCGACACTTCTCTTCTCGCTTCATTTCATTCATTTGATCTTCAATCACCAATATCCTTTCTTCCAGTTGATCGAGTCATTTACTGATGCTTGTGCATTTGTCACATAGTTCCTGTGTCATGGTTTTCATCTCTATCAGGTCGTTTAAGGACTATCTGCATTGATTATTCTACTTAGCCATTCATGTAATCCTTTTTCAAGATTTATAGTTTCTTTGCACAGGGTTTGTAATTCCTCCTTTAGCTCAGAGAAGTGTGATTGTCTGAAGTCTTCTTCTCGTCAAAGTCATTCTCCATTTAGTTTTGTTCCATTGCTGGTGAGGAGTTGTGTTCCTTTGGAGGGGGAGAGGCACTCTGATTTTCAGAATTTCCAGCTTTTCTATACTGCTTTTTTCCCATCTTTGTTGTTTTATCTACTTTTGGTCTTCGATTATGGTGACATACAGATGGGATTTTGGTGTGGATGTCCTTTCTGTTTGCCATTTTTCTTTCTAACAGTCAGGACCCTCAGCTGCAGGTCTGTTGGAGTTTGCTGGATGTCCACTCCAGACCGTTTGCCTGAGTATTAGCAGCAGAGGCTGCAGAAGAGTGAACATTGCTGACAAGCCAATGTTGCTGTTTGATCGTTCCCCTGGAAGCTTCATGTCAGAGGTGTACCTGGCCATGTGAGGTGTGAGGTGTCAGTCTGCTCCTAGTAGGGGATGTCTCCCAGTTAGGCTACTCGGGGGTCAGGAACCTACTTGAGCAGACAGCCTGTCTTTCAGATCTCAAACTCCATGCTGGAAAAACCACTACTCTCTTCAAAGCTGTCAGACAGGGACATTTACATCTGCAGAGGTTTCTGCTGCCTTTTGTTTGGCTATGCCCTGTCCCCAGAGGTGGAGTCTACAGAGCCAGTCAGGCCTCCTTGAGCTGCGGTGGGCTCCACTCAGTTTGAGCTTCGCGGCCGCTTTGTTTACCTACTTAAGTCTCAGTAATGGCAGGTGCCCCACCCCCAGCCTCGCTGCCACCTTGCAGTTAGATCTCAGACTGCTGTGCTAGCAATGAGGGAGGCTCCATAGGTGTGGCACCCTCAAAGCCAGGCACGGGATATTATCTCCTGGTGTGCCATTTGCTAAGACCCTTGGTAATGTGCAGTATTAGGATGAGAGTGACCCGATTTTCCAGGTGATGTGTGTCACGGTTTCTCTTGGCTAGGAATGGGAATTCCCTTCCCCCTTGTACTTCCCAGGTGAGGCAATGCCTCGCCCTGCTTTGGCTCTCGCTCGTTGGGTTCGCCCACTGTCCTCCACCCACTGTCTTCCATGCCCCAGTGAGATGAGCCTGGTACCTCAGTTGGAAATGTAGAAATGGCCCATCTTCCATGTCACTCACGCTGGGAGCTGGAGACTGGAGCTGTTCCTATTGGGCCATCTTGGCACAGATCACATTATTCATTTTATAAAGGAAGTAAATCAATGTTAAAAGTAGATAGCATTATTTTAACTTTTAAATGTGGACATTTTTTGCAATTTTCATTAGTGTTACCATGATATCTTTCTTAAATATTTTCTTCCCCAATAACATCGTTGTATTAAAACAAACAAACATGAAGTTTCGTGTGTAAAGGCAGTAAAAAGAGTAACAAGTGGGAGAGTCAGAGAGAGAGAAAGAGAAAGAATTTTGGGGGCTACAAGCTGCTGCTAAATTTCAGTTGCAGTTGTCCGAGTTAAAGAAAACATTAGGGAAAATGTCTCATTAAGCAGCTCCCTGGATTTTTCTGCTCTGGGAAGGCTGCCTGAGGGATGGATCATGGCCAGCCTGCAGGGGTCAGATTCCTGGTTCTGTGTTCTAGCCTCTTACCTCATTGGTTCCAGTTAAGTGATTTTACAGCGAGAGCTGTTTTAAGATCACTGGAAGGCACTGTACAGATATTTGTGGGTGGAGAAGTAGAATTCGAGGAAGGAAGAAGCAAATGCTCAGTTTTGAAATTTTCGTTCCACAGCTTCTTGGGCTTCTGGTGAAAAGGAATGTGTGGAAGTAGGAGTGCAGCTAACATGCTAGGCAGGGCAGTTCTGTGAGGCAGGTTCTACTGCTGTCTTGGTTTTACAGAGAGGGAAAGTGAGGCAAAGAGAGGTTAATTAACCTCTTAAGTGTTTCAGTCTAAGGCACAGAGGCACAGTTTCAGGAAACGTTCATCTGAATCTTAAGTCCTCACTCTTTGCCACCATACTCCACTGTGCTGTGACCGTCCCTGTGAGTCCTACCACTCTCCTCCCCCAGTCCATATTCACTGCTGCTCAGTGAGGCCAAGGAAGTCAATCGTCGTGTCCCCAAGAGAATATCTCTCCCCTCCTGAGAATCTTTCTCCTATGTCTCAATTCTGAGATACAGATTTGAGAAGCACCTCAGCAAATCCACTGCATGGAAGGCAAAACAACCTTGATTCACAGCAGTGACCACAACAAGGGAAGCCTGGTTATAAGCACAGTCATAACATCATTCAAGGTTGGGGATTCAAAGCCTTCCATGTCTACCTGAACATCCTGAGCTCCTGCTGACATCACCAGTGGAGGTCCTCCGCTGATTGATGTAAATCGTTTTCAAACCCAGCAATGCATTGATGACCGTTAATTCCATGTTCCTCAAACTTGCCCTGAAATACCTCTAGTAGGATAAGAGAAAAAGAACACACCTCAGTATGGTATTGCATCTCAAAAATGATACTTATTTAAAGACTCTGTTTTTAGGTAAAAAGAAATTAATCAAATGTATTCTGAAAATTTTACTGGTTTTCTTGTAAAATGATATGTTCTCCAAATCTTTAGGTGAGATTGAAGATCCAGGAAGATGTATCTTGATCTTCTTGATCATTTGCCTTAATGCAACTACCCAAAAGTAGTACTCTAATTTAGGATCCATGAGTCATCAGGTCATACTGGCATTTTACAGGATATTCTGAATGCCCTAATAAATGATTGATAGAAACTTTTCAGTGAGATAAAAGAGAGTGGCTCACATCAGAAAGATGCCATACCAAATGCTGGCAAGGACCTGGAGCAACTGGAATGCATGTGTATTTACTTTGTCCTCAGCCACTTTGGAAAACTCTGGCTGTTTCTTATAAAGCTAATCATAGGCTTCCCAAATAACAGGGCAATCCCACTACCAGTTGTGTATGTAAAAAAAAACTGGAAACATATGTCCCATAAAAATACTTGTAGAAGCTTTTCCATAGCAGCCTTATTCTTGATAATAGATCTAAACTGGAAATAATCCAAATGTCCACAGACAAGAGATTGGATCAAGAGATTGTGGTATATTCATGCAATGGAATACTATTCCAAAAATAAAATGAATGTGTTACGTGTTAACAATATGAATTCATCTCAAAGACATTATATTGAGTGAACGAAGCCAGATTCGACATAACTCATGCCCTGTCATTGCATTTATGTGAAGTTTGAGAACAGGCAAAACTTAGCTATAGTGACAGCAGCCTGTCGAGTGTGGAGATTGACTGAAAAGGGCACAGGAGGACTTTCTGGAATAATAAAAATGTCTTATATCTTGTTTTGGGTGGTAGCTACAAAAGTGTAAACAGTTGCTAAAATGCTGAAAACTAAATGTGTAAGATTTGTGCATTTTAGTGTATTTAAATTATAACCCCAAGGAAGAACTGCCTCATTTTCCTGGAGGGTATATATGCTTGTTAAGAGCATGTGGGGATGATTCTGAGAAACTCTTTCTCTGTCATTCTGTCAATAAACCACCACTAACTTTTGTGGCTTCAAAAAAGCAACGTCCATTGATGAAACTCCCTTGTGCTTTAGTGACAAATAACATTGATAAGGCCTACTGTCAAAAAGAGTGTGTTTGTTATGTCTTTTGTTTTTAGTGACTCTAAATTTGTAGGAATCATATTTTCATGGGATTACTCAATCTCGCCCACCATCAGTTGCAGGTGACAGGGAAGCTAAGTTGGCAGATGTTTGTGCTAGAAGCTGTGGGTGTACATCTCCTTTGTGCAGGTGTTCCAGACATAGCAGTGGCTTGGTATTTAAACATCATGCTCAGGTGAGTAGGGTAGTTTTTGAGTTTTCATAGGTATGCGGGTGCTATGGGATTACTTGATTGTTTATGTAAAAATTATTTTGCGTTCACACAGGGCTTCTCAAATCAGTGCTAGTAGAATCATCCTTAGAGGAGGTTCCAAGGCATTGAACTGAGATACCTGCACTGTTTGCTGCAAATGTAAGCTTAAAATTGAAACCAGGTTGTTGGCATTTCATGCAAGGAGAGAGTGAGCATGAATGATTTCAGGAAATGAAGAACTAGATTTCAGCCTCAAATTTGCTTCCTCCCTTCTGTGGCAAATTAGTGTGGGCTCACTAACCACTTAATCTGCCCATGCTAATTTATTTTTCCAGACAGGGTCTCACTCTGTCATCCAGGCTGGAGTGCAGTGGCACAATCATAGCTTAGTGCAGCCTCAGTCTCTTGGGCACAAACAATCCTCATTCTACCTCCTTGGCCTCCCAATTGCTGGGACTTTTGTGCACCACCATAACCAGCTAATTTTATTTTTTATAGAGACAGAAGTCTCACTATATTTCCTAGACTGGCCTCAAATAGACCATTCTATTTTCTACAATGGTCTCAAACCATTCTTCTGCCTCAGCCTCCCAAAGTGCTGGAATTTCAGGCATAATTCATAATGCCTAGCCATTTTTTTTCTGCAGCATTACAGAATTAGAACCAATTTCATTTCTCCTGCACTGAGAATGTGCATTCCCAGCAGATCATGGTTGAACTCAACACACCTGCAGCTCAGCCAAGCTCTTTGAAGCGTGCACAGTTACTAACTGTCAGCGTTGCATAGCCACCTTTAGCAGGTACATTTGAAACTTACATTCCCACCCTTTCTGAGACAGCTCACAGTAACAAGAGAAGGGGATTTAGCTTTGACATGCACACTCATGAAAACCAAGGTTTTTGGAAAGCCAAACCTCAAAAACAATACAGAGTCTCCCTTGACCTTTGAATGGAGCAGAATTTTAGTAGGCAAAGTTGAGGGACAGGGAAGACTGAGAAGAGAAGCTGGGGATTCTGACTACAAGATTTTGCAAATCTTATTGTTGTTGCGGGTTCTCTTTTGTTTTGTTGTGTTAATGCTGAGGGTGGAGAATGGATTGGAATATTTTCCTCCCGTGTTTCTTTTTGTTTTGTAACTTTACAAGTGCTCCACATTTTCCTTTATTTAAAATTTAAAGTTGGTGCCCGGTGTTTCTGGTGTTAAATAGAAGTGATACTTCTGCAGAAAGTATTATGGATATGCTCTGTTCTGCCCAGGGAGGTGCAGGTGAAAAAAGGGCAGCTCGTCCCCCTCACACTTGGGGCAGGAAGCAGCATGCAGGGGCAGACCAGCAGCTTTGCATCTTGATGAATCCACTCTCTGCTGCAGGTGCCTAGGGGATGTTGCAGACTTAAATTTTCTTTCATAAAATGGGGACTGTGATGCATTAAATAAGGTACTTCATGGGAAGTCCTGGCACAGAATGATGCACGAAGACACTTCAGGTTCCTTCTCCTCACAGGTGAACTGTTACTGCTCCATCTTTATCACATCTTTTCTAACTCACCACATGCTGGGGAACACAAACTGATCTTATGCAGCGCTGGTTACTCCAGTTAAAAAAAAAGAGAGAGAGAGAGAGAAAGAGAAAGAGAAAGAAAAAGAAAGAAAGAAAGAAAGAGAAGAGAGAGAAGGAAGGAAGGAAAGGAAAGAAAGAAAGAAAGAGAAAGAAAGAAAAGAAAGAGAGAAAGAAAAAGAGAAAAAGAAAGAAAGAAAGAAAAAGAAAAGAAAAAGACTTTTATAGTCTGTCACCACATTTATAAACAGCTGGTCCTGGGGCTCTGTGGTTTGTATGATTAGTAGCATGGCTGAAGCTAATGCATTCTCTAATCTGATCCCCAAGTTCATGAGTGTCTTTCATTAATATTCTTAGTAATTTGACCCTAGGGCAGTGCTGCACAACTCAGTGGCCTTACAACCAGACAAGTCTCTAATTCCATCTTCAGCTCTCACCAGCTTGTTTCCCAATGTATGAATAATTCCATCCCCTGAGCCTCACTTTCTTGTAATTTACTGCAGTGGGTTCCTAGTCATGTGATACCTAAGTGTTCAGTAGATTGCCTTAGAATTATTTTAGGATTCCAGATCTCAATTCATCTGTGAAAATCAGGGCAGTAGGAAACTTTCTGAGACACACCTTTAAAATTAGTTATATGTATATTTACAATCCTTAGTTTTGAAGACCAGTGACACAACAATACTTCCAGATCTCCGTATAACCTCTGTTCATTTGAGAGGGGCTTTGTGTTTTCAACAGGAGAATTCAAAGTTCATTTTTTTCAGCAACTACAGTTCTAAATTAAATAATCTGTTTTTATTGATACATGATGTTTTACATGTTTATGGGATACATACAAGTCATAATCTATTTTAAATAATTCCTTAGTGTTGTAAAATCAACAGTACTTTTTAAAATAAATATACCTTGTTAATGATCCCACATGTGTCATCAGAAGTATGCTTGAACAAGTCCACCTTCCATGGACCAAGCGCCTCACCCTGGGCATTTGTAACATGAGCAAAATCCAAGGTCCTGGCTGGACTTCAGAGACCCTGTTTACCTCAGAAGCATGACAATAGTAGGCAGAAGGAGCAGGCATATCCAACTCCTTTCTTGTAGTTTCCCTGGTTGAGGAAAAGTTGAATTTTACTATTATGGAGAAGAAACAGGAAATAGAGACAGAGAAAGAGATATGACAATACAGTCCTGCCACCCAGATACTTGTTTCCATGTACCGTTTCTTGCATTTGTTTTGAATATATAAGTGTGTACATAAAGGTACGTACTCTGAGTCCATCATGGCTTGGATGTCCACTGTTTTTGAAGTTCCAGAATGGTTTTGCTAAGGTGAGGAAATACCTAAACAGGACTATGAAAATTATGGTATATATTGATGTGTCACATAATACAGATGTGACATAATAAATATGTGTAAGATGATATAACTTTTGGGTATACCTACCTCATCTGGGGATAACACCTCAAGTTTAATTTTGAGGCTTAGGTCAATCATGCTTCCCTTCCCTTTCATAGGTCCTCTATGAGTTGTTGTCATAGATCCCATATTATGCAGTAGCCATAGAATATGACATCTCTCTATGATAATTCTATATTACTTTAATTGCTGCATAGAAGTTCATTGAATGTAAGTGCCACAGTATATTTATAGATCTTCTTCTGGGACATCTATTTCTAGTTTATGTGATAGTATAGCACTTTCATGAATATTCTTGTGCTTGATCTTTACACACTCTCTTTTTTCCTTAGGATGAATTCTGAGAGATGTAATTGATGGGGCAAAATGTACTCACACTTTTTGAGGTTTGAAATTTTTCCATCCAAAGCTGGCACTCTTGACTTTTTAAAGCAAAGAGCAAATCCTCCCCTGCCGGGATTGACTTTTGGCTCTTTTTATCAAACCTCACTGCTTTTTGGTTTAGTTGTCATAAAATGCCAAACACCACCAACAGGCCTCTGTGGAGGGGCTCAGAGGTAGGAGGGCTGTGATTAGGAGAAGGCTTGGACTGATGGGCAAGCTAAGTGCTCAGAATTAGAGTGAGGGGGTGGGGGTGCTGCGGGGACAGATGCTGGGAAAAGACACCCTGAAGGGCACAGGGAGCAACAATGGCTGTAGTACGTGTGGCCATTCAGCTGGAGCAGAAGATGGAAACCAGAGTGAGCTGATGATTGGATGTCAGGCCTGAGCCAGGTGAGTCCTGTTCTCACTGTACTGTAAAGTGAGCTGCTCCAGGTCTCCCCAATTCTTAGCCCCCCAGTGCCTGCAGGGGTCCCTGAGGAGGTTAATCTTGTGTTAGGCCCTCTCCTGTTTTTCCTCTGTAAGCCTCACTCCACTTTGCAGTGAGTTCTAGTATAACTTCTATTCCAGTAAGATCAAATGGTTAAGGAATCCAGAAAAGAAATGTGGTGAACACAAAGGGTTTGTCATACTTTAACTTTTGTCCCTTTCCCAGTGGTCCATGCTTCTAGGCCAGGCTCTCAATACCTAGCTCGCTTCACGCTCCTGGCCTGTGCTTGCTTAAACCAATCTGTCCTCCCCACCCTGCCATTTCTGTTAAGAGTAAATACCCCCCTCCCTCTGCTTTTGCCCTAAGTTCTTTTTTCAACTCATCTAACATCTAACTCGGCCCTGCAGCTCTGTTTCCCCAAAACCGTCTCTGCCTCTTTCCTCTCAAGCTATCCATGACCAATGCCAGAGACCAGGAAATCTTAAAAGCTGCACTCTCTGCTGCTCTTCTGTCTGCTTTATCCTTCCACCTGGGATCTCTCTCATTCTACCTGTCTCTATCTGCTGAAATCCTGTTCATCTTTCCAGGTACATCCCTCACTTTTTCATCTTTAAGAAGTCCTCTCAGAAACCCCATAGGATATTTTTGTGATATATACCATATTCCATTGTGTAATGTAGTGACACCACAGAGATTTTAATTTCTTGAAGGCAAGAACTGTAACCTAGTCATTTTTCTTTCCTAAGTGTGAAGTATCACTATACCTTGACCAAGTAACTATGACATGGGTACTAGCTCCACAAATGAATGAGCAGTGAGGAAAAAGGAGATGATGATGAATGAATGAGGAATCTTAATAAGAAAAAGTTTATTCTACAGTGAAGCAGTATTGGTGGCTACAAAAGCTCTTTAGGAAGGATTTAGGACAGCATCCTAATCAGAAGGACTTGGAAGCACTTCATTTTTTTAATTTGTTTTTATTTATTTATTTATGAGACAGAGTCTCGCTCTGTCACCCAGGCTAGAGTGCAGTGGCTTGATCTCGGCTCACTGCAAGCTCCGCCTCCCGGGTTCACGCAGTTCTCCTGCTTCGGCTTCCCGAGTAGCTGGGACCACAGGGGCCCACCACCACCATGCCTGGCTAATTTTTTTTTTGTATTTTTAGTAGACATGGGGTTTCACCGTGTTAGCCAGGATGGTCTCAATCTCTTGACCTCATGATCCACCCGCATTGGCCTCCCAAAGTGCTGGGATTACAGGGGTGAGCTCCCGCACCTGGCCTTGGAAGCACTTTATAAAAGAGAGAGACAAGATTACATGTCAAACTAGAAGAATGGAGGTGGGAGGAGATAGGGCTCCAGAGTGGAGCAAGTCTCTTCTGCCCCTTGAACTTCCTGACAGTACATTGGATACCTCTCGTTAAATTTAATAGTACCTGTTGCTTTGGTGTAGTGAAATACATGCCTTGATGAAATTGCATTGCATCGTTTTTAAAAGAGAGAATACTCAAGCATGTGTCACTTGTGTTTCTTGCAAGCCGCTGTGATCCTGAGCTATGCACACTTCCGGTTGGGATTATTCCTGGTTTCTACTGCCTGTTTGATTGAAGATGTGGCATGCAGAGCTTAAGTGCATCATCAAAGATGAGTGCAGGGCTCATCTATCCCTGGAATTGTCTTTCCCACAATCCCTGCCACAGAATATGGGCACTATGAGAATTCTGAAGAAATGGGCCTCTTGCCACCTCCCAGTGAAAGATTATTTTTGGAAAAAAAAGATAAATCTAAACTTATGAAAATGTAGACAGCCATAGAAAAATTTAAAAATTAAGTGGGCATGGTGGTGCATACCTGTCATATGAGCCACTTGGGAAACTGAAGTAAGAGGGTCACTTGAAACCAGGAGTTTGAGGCTGCAGTGGTCTGTGATCATGTCCCTGCACCCCAGCCTGGGCAAGAAAGCAAGACCCTGTATCTTTTTTTAAAAAAAAGGAAAGAAAAGAAAGTATATGTTATGATAAGGAAATATATAGACAAAAAGGAGCTTTGAGAGAACCTGTGAAGTCAATAGGGATGCTGCCTTATAAGGCAGAATTTCTAAGTACACACCTATTCCATCCAGTAGAGAAAGTACCACTCGAAATTTATCTCTGTTTATACCTTAAATTTAGTGCTACGTGATCACAAAGATCACAAATATGACCCAGCTTCACATCCCATGCTGAGAGAAAAACTGTGTACAGGTTAAGGCATTTCAAATTAGAAGAGTGAAGTATTCTTCATTTTTCCAAACATCCCAAAATAGATATATTTACAATAAATTCTTCTAGAGAGGTAGCTCACAGGTCTATGAGAAAATCGGTCACAAAGATGGCATTATTGTGTAGAATAATAGAAAATACTACTCAATTTTTGCTTTCAGTTCTAAAATATATTACTTCCAAGATATATTGTGTACAATGTAAATGCAGGGACTAATTTCCAAGATCATGTAAATTTTAATTTTATCCATGAGCAAAAGGAGGGGCTGCTTGAAAAACATAATACTGGTTGTTGTTTTGGGTGATCTCAATTTCCCTGCAAATAGGTGGCAACTACCTTGAAAATTGAGACTCTGGGCTGGGCACGGTGGCTCATGTCTGTGATCCTAGCACTTCGGGATGCCAAGGTAGGCTGACCACCTGAGCTCAGGAGTTCAAGACCAGCCTGGCCAACACGGTGAAACTCCATCTCTACCAAAATAGAAAAATTAGCCGGGCATGATAATGGGTACCTATAATCCCAGCTACTCGGGAGGCTAAGATGGGAGAATTGCTTGAACCCGTGAGACAGTGGTTGCAGTGAGCAGAGATCACACCACTGCACTCTAGCCTGGACAGCTAAGTGAGACTCCCTCTTTAAAAAAAAAAAAAAAGAAATGAGACTGAGCTCAACTTTACTTTGGGCAAACACAATTATTTTGGGTTCCTGAGGTTGTTAATTGATACTTTAATTCAAACCTTCCAAGAAAAGACATCAGATTTCATTTTTATCTCACCATTTCTCCCACTCTCATTGAGAAGTTTTCTTGCCTGACAGTCAAGGATATCTCTTGTGAAAATCTTCATTTTAGCATTATCTTGACAACCAATTATATATAATGCAAAGAGACAGAGGAGAAAGAATATTACAGCCATATTTTCTTGGTTTTTTCCCATTCTTTTTTTAATTGTTCATAAAAATTAAATCACTTAATTTCTTAAATGTTTTGATTTACCATTACTTCCATTTTCTTTGATAAAACCATTTCTGAAAATAGCAGAATCAGAGTTGATTATGAAAAGATTATAGCCAGAAAATCTATTTTCTTAATCTAATGGATATACTGTATGAAAATATTAGTTCTGTTATTTGCTCTTTCAGCTAATATGCCCAATTGTGACACAACATATTACCTTACTGAATTTGTTCAGTTTTGCAAAGATAAGTTAGTTTTAGATAAATATAGATTAGTCTTGCCCACAGGAACAAGTTGCTGCCCACCACCTGGCATCGCAGCCCGAGAACTCAGCAATTTCCAGTAGCCCACCGTATCTCATCTCTGGGCTGAGCCAAAAAAATCCCTACTGAAGTCCAGGGGTACTTTCTGAAAGGCATCTTTGTCTTGTTCTGTTGAAGGTTGTGGGGAATATTGTATATATTGGCTGTCACCTGGAGTATTTGCCCAAATACATGTATGCTCAATTTGTAATATCTATTTAATATCTAAGCTATACTCACCCCTCTCATCAAAAACCAGAATTTGTTGAGTTTATTTGGGCATTTTATCTTTGTTTATGAGGCCCATGTTATGTCTCATACTGTACTCAAAACCAAAAATATTTGGTGAGGCAAGTAAATTCAGAGCCTTCTCCTAAGCAGAAAAGGCATATTGTGAATTGCTTTCCTCTGAGAAGGCTACAGTGCTTCACTGTGATTTATCTTTCTGAATTACAGCTTCAGAAAACTTATTGTTTTTTTCTTCCTATACACTGAACAGGAATATTAATCCTGATTGTCGTCAACCACCCATCATTGGATATAAGTTGTCAAATATCTACTGAGGCACAATATGCTACGATGCACCTTGAAGTTCCCAGAATAGATTTACAGTAGTGAGAGGGAACTGAGGAGCAGCTGAAGGTCTTATTTTGTGATGGCAACACACGGTGATGTTAGGGAACTTCCAAGGTGATGCTGCTGCTGTTCTTTCACCTTGCCTTTGGTCAATTTTTTTTTTTTTGAGACGAAGTCTCACACTGTTGCCCCTTCCTGGAGTGCAATGGACCAATCTCAGCTTACCGCAACCTCTGCCTCCCGGATTCATGCAGTTCTCCTGCTTCAGCTTTCTGAGTAGCTGGGATTCCAGGTGCACACCACCACCACACTTGGCTAATTTTTTGTATTTTTAGTAGAGACGGGGTTTCACTATGTTGGCCAGACTGGTCTCAAACTCTTGACCTGGTGATCTGCCCACCTCGGCCTCTCAAACTGCTGGGATCACAAGTGTGAGCCACTGCAACCAGCTGCCTTCGGTTAATCTTAAGGATGTTTTGTTTTGTTTTAAATTTTCATGGCCATCACTCTCTTTGGAAAGAGCTTTTAAATTCCAGTGCAAGGCAGGCCTAACTTTTCAAATATATTTCTGTGAGCACTTAGGAAACTGAGTTTCTCCGTCTTCTGCACCTTCTCCATTTTTTTGCCCAGTTTCTCACTTGCATTTCAGGACTTGGCCTGTTAAGAGTAAGAAAAGAGAACCAGAATAAGGTAATTCAGTCACTTTTTTCTTGAAGTCTGTCAACTTTCTGGATGCAGATGCTCTATTATTATATTATTTAAGTCAGATTTGGAACTTCATAAAATGCCTACACTATTGTCCTTTTAACCAAAGTTTTCATGAGGAACCAAATCTATCTTTTATTAAAATAATTGATTGAGTATATGTGATGCCTAGCTAATGGCTATTTGTCTTAGAAGTATGAAGTTTAAATTACCCAGAACTGTTTCAAAATCCCTTAGCATATATTCACAGAAAATGTTTGCCTATGACAGCATTCTTAGGTAAGCTGCCGTGTACCAGTTCTCATTTAGGAGAAATTTGTTAGTATTGCTTTATCAAAGCAATATAAGCTCAAGGCCACTGAATACAGAGAAACCCATTTTCATTTATCTAAATGCATCTCTTATATTTTGCCATTCTTCCAACAATACAGTCTCCAATTCTAGAATGACTTCTTTTTTTGTTTTGTTTTGTTTTGTTTTGATTTGTTTTGTTTTGTTTTTTTCGGACAGAGTCTCTCTCTCTCACCCAGGTTGGAGTATTGTGGCACGATCTTGGCTCACTGCAACCTCCTCCTCCCAGGTTCCAGCAATTCTCCTGCCTTAGCCTCCCAAGTAACTGGGATTACAGGTGTGCGCCACCATACCCAGTTAATTTTTCTACTTTTTAGTAAAGACAGGGTTTCACCACATTGGCCAGGCTGGTCTCGATCCACCCTGGATGGATCCACCCATCTCAGCCTCCAAAAGTGCTGGGATTACAGGCATGAGCCACTGCACCTGGCCTTTATTTTCTTATTGTAATCCCAGATAGGCAGTTAAATGGAAATAGGAGATAATGAACTATTTCTATATGCAAATAGGCCTTGTTTTTTTAACTTTCTAACTAAACTGATTTATTTTGAAGCACATTATATTTACATTTTCATCCACATTTAGGATAAAACACTTTGACTGGCTGTACTTGCATACAAAGAGTCCAGGAAAAAAAATTCCAAAATAAAAAGATGGAAAGTAAGATCCTAAATCAATCTATTTATGTTAAAAAGTCCCCAAAAACCTGGAGACACTCACAGGTAGATCTGAAGAGTCACAAGTCTCATACACATGTGGCAGTAGTCACAACCCTACTTTGTCCTTTCTGTGGTAATCTGTCCTCTTGATGTAGGATTAGATGAAGCCTGAACCACTAGGGGATAAGCCATTTGCAGATAATGGGGCTACTTTGTCAAAGTTGTGATGCAGAACACTCCAAATCCTGGCTCCTGGTGAGATTTAAGTGACATGCCAGTGGCTAATGCTTAACTCACTTTATAACCTATAAATATTAATTTTAGGTCACTCTCATGTAGACTTCAGACAGGGAAGATTTTAGAATCTTTTTGTTTTCCTAATTCAGGCCTTATGAGATTAAAAAAATGCTTGAAAACACTGTTTTAAATCACCAGCACCACTTCTACTCAAGTGCTACATGCAGAAAGAGGTTGAATTATCCCCAGCATTTCAATGCAGTGTTCTTCAATAGCAGCAAAGTTTCCAGACTAGCTCACAGGGGCTAACCTAGTGGAAATATTAACAAATTGCTGAGTAACTCTAAGATATGAATGCAGTTTCATCCACTGAGACCGTGAACAATGCCTGGGAGCATAGAGATGCTCAGACCATTGCCCTCTGAGGCCTTGTTTTGAATGAATAGAAACCAGCAGCTTCCACGGTGGGTCAGATTCTCTTTGTTTCTTGGCCTAAGCTGTAGATTTTCAGTGCCCGGCCTTCCTATTTCAGCTTCCTTAGAAACCTCCTTTTTTCCCAGATCAGGAGATAACAATAGGTGCTTTTTGCCCCTGTTCACTGGAAAGGGTACAAAAGTAGGGAGCGGAAGGATGATGGTAGGAAGAGGTATCCTGGAAGAGTGACAAATGCTGCTAATTATTCAGGGGTAGCTAGAATATTCTCCTGGTACCTGTGCAAGCTGATGGCTCACAGCAGGTGGGGAACACACTCAGTGGCCTTGTCAGTTTAGCTCCAGAAATCCATAAGATAAAAGGCAGTGTTTGAGTTCCCAAATATTTCATAATAAACAGGGTATATTTTAACATCCTTTTTGGCTGTCTCTTTTCCAACAAAAGACATTTTCTCATTTATTGTTTAAATTGAAATTCCACAGGCTCTGTGTTGACCTGCAGTATTTTATCTATCCTGAGTCTCAGGACACTGTTTGATGGAATTAAGGTATTATGTCTTAAAGTTTGTGTGACTTTCTCTTGTTTACTTTGGGGGAAAGGATTCCAGGCACATATATAGTGTCTCAGTGCTAATACTCCATGATGGATTAACTCACAATGTTGGGAGATGACTCATATTATCTTAACATGCTTTCTTTTATTGAAGGTGGAGGGTGGGTAGGGGTAGAATGCGATTCTGCAGAAAGGGACCACGTCTTTAGAATGTTCTGCTGATACATTTTATTTCAGGTCAAATGTGCTCAGTTTTTGTTCTCGTTCTGTCTTTGAGTTCTGGTACCCAGCTAGATTCTCACATGTGTATATGTTGAAATTAAACCAATGCAGAG
The DNA here is from genome assembly GCF_002776525.5 of Piliocolobus tephrosceles. Taxonomy (NCBI): domain Eukaryota; kingdom Metazoa; phylum Chordata; class Mammalia; order Primates; family Cercopithecidae; genus Piliocolobus; species Piliocolobus tephrosceles. The sequence goes on along the minus strand of NC_045442.1, from coordinate 87,383,738 downwards.
GTTTTTACCCTGAGGTGTTACTAATCCATGAGCCTATTTTCTTTACAGTTTTTTCCTCCTATATTGCCTATATCTTGTTAAATGTCTTTTCTTCTCCTAGATTGTTTTCAATAGTAGGTCAATTTTAGCTTTGTTCAGTCTCAATTATAGAAAAACCCTGAAATTAGCCAAATATTTGAACATTGTAAGGTACTAATCAGTTTAGTCAGAAAAAAAAAAAAAAAAGGTACAGGAACACTTCCTACAGTTCCAGAAGAGTGAGCTTTCCTGGCTGAGGGTTATTTCATAAGATGTAGTATTTTATCAAAGCCTACGTATGTGGACACTAATGGTTAGTCATCACCAGGGTAAGATGAAAAATCTGCACTGTGTATTTGTGTTGATGCTACGTTTCCAGCCAAAGGTTTTGCATCCAAACCATGCACTCTAGCATCCTAAGTCCATGGCTGCTCTGGCAGTGGCTCTTTTCACACCAAAAGGGAGGGAGAAAACTGGCTAACTCCTGGGATCTCTGACTGCAGTCAGGCTAAGGAACAGGGAACTAGCGTTTGTTCACTAGGATGAGGATATAAAGCATCTTCTGGGTTTTCAGATCCTGCCAAGAAAAGCTTTACAGGAAGACCCTGGGTCTTTGTGAACCCCAACCTGTCTTTGAATGACTGGGCTCCTCAGCAGATCTACAGACTTTTAGTTCTTTTCGGGGTGGTGGTGACTCTTGACATTTATTGTCCAGGTCTGGTCTGCAGCACTTTGGATGCCTCCAGGCTATGGAGATGGATTACATGTCATGCATGGAGACTGTACATGATACAACACTTTTCAAACCTCAACCTCTATCAAAGGGCATTTGGGTATGGCCCAAGATGGGAGTAACCTCTCTTTTCAGTTGTGTCAAGTTCTTATGCCATGTTTCATTTTTCCTCTTTATAAAAGGCAAAGCACATCTGCAAAAAGACATTGCTTGAGTAGATGCAAGAGCTGGAAACCAAGTCTCCAGTCCTGGCAAAAGCAGTGCTGTGGAACAGCAATGGAAAGAGGTAGGGAGCTTCATCCCAATACTTATAGAACACAAATTATCCTTGTCCCTTTCCCTGTTTTTCTTTCTATTTATACATTTTTTTCCCATCTTGCTTTTCGATGGAAGCACAACATGCTGAGTTTTAAGCATTTTGGTTATTCTCAGATTTAAGTTGCACTTTTTCAGTGGCCACATGAAATCTGACTTGCAGGGTCACTGGGTCTGTCCCTAGGTAAGAATGGGCATTTTGACTTGGCACAGTGGCTCACACCTGTAATCCCAGCACTTTGGGAGGCCGAGGCGAGTGGATCATGAAGTCGGGAAATCTACTGAATATACAAAAAACTAGCTGGGTGTGGTGGCAAGTGCCTGTAGTCCCAGCTACTTGGGAGGCTGAGGCAGGAGAATGGCGTGAACCTGGGAGGCAGAGGTTGCGGTGAGCTGAGATCATGCCACTGAACTCCAGCCTGGGCAACAAAGAGAGACTCCGTCTCAAAAAAAAAGAATGGGGATTTTATTGGCTTTAGAAGTGAGCAAAACTACCCATGTGCAAAAAAAAAAAAAATCAATGTCATAGCATTATTATCTTAAGGTGGAAAGGTCCAGGTTTAGCAGGATTCCACAGAGGAGTTAAGGCCTAGCCTTTGGATTTCAGACCCAATTATTGTACCCAGGGATGAGTATCACACATGAAGGTTTGCACATGAAATAATTCATATTATTATTCATTTAAATATTGTCAATCTCACTTCAGCATACCTAGGTGAGGGAGTTGTTTTTAATTAATACTTTTTGCTAAGGTTGAGAAGGATCCTGTGAACTTTTGGAACAAATATTGCTGCTTGCGTTGCTAATTTTTCTTGAACATCAGCCTGCCTGCACTTCCCTGCACATAACAGCTAGGCCTGTGCATAGTTTTTGTTTCATCACATATGTTAAGATGCTCTTAGAGTACACTCTGTTAAAATCTCTATAACACCAAGGAAAATTTCCCTGGTCCTGAGAAAAATTTTCAGAGTATTGGGAAGCCATTGCTGTATTAAGGATATGGAATGTCTAGAATATTCTGAATATGATTCTATAAATGCTTAGAAAGAAATCTGTAACATCTAATGAAACACATATCTAGAAGTCAAATATTTATAGGGATTCCCACTTTGTGTATGGTTTTATATTTTGTTTATTCATACCATCTTTTAACACAATAAAGATAAGCAATTTTTTTTTTGTTAAAGAGGATCCAAAAATTTTGAGAGTCTTTAGAAGTATAATTTCAAATAGATATTTTAGGAAGGAGATTATGACATATAGTTGAAGTTGTGGATTTTTGATTACTTTAAGTAAGTACATTTATTAAGCCATTATTTTATAGCACCTATGCTAGTCACTAAAAATAATCAGCCAACAACACAAAAAGCACTGTATTCAATAAGCTTAAAATTGTGAATATGTGGGGATAGCAGGCTAATTTTACTGCAGGTGTATATACAACCACTACATGTGGCTGAGGCAGGCACAGGACTCGTTCTATTTTTCACATAACTTAAGCACAGGGCTCAGAATCTACTAGAGTTTTAAGGAGCTACAACATTCTTTGGGACCTGAAAAAATACATATTTATACACTCCAAAAATTGGGGAGCAGGAAACCTCTGCATAATAAAATTAAGAAACACTTAAAACATTGTAAAATGAATATCAGCTGTAAGAATTGTTAAGCTTAGGAAGAACAATAAGTTTATCATATTTAGAAACAACTTACAGGCTTTCTTATATCTCAAGAGTTCTCAAGTGTACACAATGATTGCTGAGCAAGCATAAGTAATTTCTAAGTAAAATGAGAATTTCAGAGCCAAGTTCTAAAACTCCTTGAAAACATTCTACAAGAAAACATTACATAAGGCTGAAATCGGTGTTAGCCAGCTGGGCTCTTATCAGAAGTCTCTGGAAAGAAACTTCTTCCAAGCCCATTTATGCTGTTAGCAGAATCCATTGCCTTTCTTGCATTTATAGGACTGAGGTAACCATTCCTTACTGGCTGTCAGCTGCAGGACAGGGGACACCTTTAGTTCCTAGAGGCTTTTATAAGGACTGTCCATGTGTCCCTACATCTTCAAGCCAAGAAAGACCAGTTGAATCCTTCTCATGCTTAGAATTTCTGACTTCCCCATCTGTTATATGTCTCTTATTTTCTCTTCTGCCACATCTTCCACTGGCTTCCTGCCTTCCCCTTCTGCTTTTGAAGGCTCATGTGATTTCACTGGGTATGCCCGGATAATGCAGGATGATTTACTTCTTTTGAAGTCAGCTGACCAGTAACTTTAATTCAATCTGCAAAGTCCCTTCGCAGCAGAACCTACATTAGTGTTGCCTTGAATTACATGTGGATAGGGAATTGGGGGTTTCTTCAGAATTTTGCCTACCCCAAAAAGATACTCTGGATGCCTCTCATTTATATAGAGTGTTATTTGTTTCTAATATTTTAAAATTCCTCCTCTTAGGTCCTTAATCACTGAAAATACTTATCATCTTTATTTGCCTTTCTATTTTGTAAGACGCTTGGAGAGCAGTCTAAATGTTTGTATCCATTAATTTGTCATCATAGGGATTGGTTCCTTTCATGTTTTCTTATTTTCTATTGTAAATTTGTGTTTCAGTCCGGGTTGAGGTTTTGTGTTTACTCCACCACCTGATTCCTCATGTCAATTTAAAGTTTGGGGTTTATTAAACCAGGTACATAGTGTAAATTCAAACCCAAAATCTATTTATAGCCTGTTTGGCCCTACATTTTTATAGCACACTTTTTACCTCCTCTCCAGAGCATAGAGCAAATTGGACAAGCTTTATTATTGTCTCCCAATGCTGTGATTTGGGGTTTTGTGATTTCTGTGTATGTGTGGTTTTTTTTTGTTTGTTTGTTTCTATCATTAAATGTTCTACCCTATCACTGAAAGGGCACTCCTTTGAAATTCTCAGCCATATGAACAGAGTCTCATCAGTTTCTACCTTCCATTCATTAGAAGCCTGAAGTCTTTTTATTTGGAACATTAAAACCAAAGATCATACATGATTGAGACAGGATAACTTCTCTAAGGCAACCTGTTTGAGCTTTAAGTTTTAAGGTTTCCATTTTATTTCTGACTCCTAAAGATTTTTCTTAGTTTCTTGTGGACTCAGGTATTCATTTTAAGTAATTTTAACTAGGATAGATTTTAGATTGTCTAGTTTGCCTTCTTACTGGAAACAGAAATTCTTTCAGTGATTTATTTTGCAAACCAATCTTTAGTGACTTCTACAACTACAACTCCACTCAGGTCAGGAATGACTTTCACATTACCAAGTCAGTGAATATTTTGTCTTCATCTTAGGCAACATTTCATCAAAAATGTTTTCATTGAGACATTCCTGTCAGAAACATTTTTTACTTTAATATTTTAATATATTTGTTTTTGTAACAGTGTGCTTAGTTTGGCTTTCTCATTCTTCTTTTATTTCACTTTTATTTTTTCAGGACTACATGTGCAGGTCTGTTATATAGGTAAACTAGTGTCATGGTGGTTTGTTGTACAGATTATTTTATCACTCTTGTATTAAGCCTGTTATTATCTTATATTAACCCATTCATTTTTTTTTTCTGATCCTCCCTCTCATCCCACCCTCTACCCTCTGATAGGTTCAAGTGTTTGTTGTTCCCCTCTATGGGTCTATGTGTTAACATTTAGCTCCCACTTATATGTGACCACATTTGGTATTTGACTTTCTGTTTCTGCATTGGTTTGTTAAGTATAACAGTCTCCAGTTCCATCCCTGTTTCTGCAAAGGACATAATTTCATTCTTCTTTATGGCTGCAAAGTATTCCATTTTCTTACTATTCTGGCAATTTTTAGTTTTCCCATAGTTTTGTTGTATCCTAAATTGCATAAATATTCTTTGGGCATTTGCCTTTCTCACTCCATAATTTTTACCAGATTTTAGTACTTAGAATATTTTGTCTCCAATATGACAATAGTTATTGAAGTGATCTCCCTGATAGTACTCCTCTGTTGTCTTTCAAGGCATTGTTCACACTACAGTTAAAGTGATTTTTTTTTTTGAGGTACAGTTTCACTCTTTTCCTTTCCCCTTCCCTTCCCTTCCCTTCCCTTCCCTTCCCTTCTTTCTTAGATGCAATTTTGCTCTTTTTGCCCAGGCTGGAGTACAACGGCATGTTCTTGGCTCACCACAACCTCTGCCTCCTGGGCTCAAGTGATTCTCCTGCCTCAGCCTCCTGAGTAGCTGGGATTACAGGCATGTACCACCATGCCTGGCTAATTTTGTATTTTTAGTAGAGACAAGGTTTCTCCATGTTGGTCAGGCTGGTCTCGAACTCCCAGCCTCAGGTGATCTGCCTGCCTTGGCCTCCCAAAGTGCTGGGATTACAGGTGTGAGCCACTGCCCCCAGCAAGGTGGAGTTTCACTCTTATAGCCCAGTCTGGAGTGTGATGGCACAATCTCAGCTAATTGCAACCTCTGCCTCCTGAATTCAAGTGATTTTCCTGCCTCAGCCTCCCAAGTAGCTGGGATTATAGGTGCCCGCCAATATGCCCAGCTAATTTTTGTATTTTCAGTAGAGATGGGTTTTCACCATGTTGGCCAGTCTGGTCTTGAATTCCTGACCTCAGGTGATCGACCTGCCACAGCCTCCCAAAGTGATGGGATTACAGGCATGAACCACTGTGCTCGGCCCAAAGTGATCTTATTGATACAGGAGCTATGTGGAAAAAAATTACTTAGGCAGATAATGAGGGATAAAGAGTCTTTGACAGAGCTTCCCTTCTAACGAAAAGCAGCCCAGAAAATTATTTCTTTTTTCTAACAAAGAGCAGCCTGAAAAATCAAGCTTCAGACATAGATAAACAAGCTGGAAGCTTACATGGGAGAATGCTGGCCACGCATATTCAACATGGAGTCTCCATCTTCCCTTTTTGTTACCATGTTTACAGGAACAAAGAAATGGGCAACATGGCACAGATCAGGCAGATAACCTGCCTGCATAATAAAAGATTAAAATGGGACTACCAGAGTTTCATCTTCTATGTAAATGGCACACCTGGTCTAACCACTTTTTCATGTCCTATGCAAATCAGACAATGCCTCCTCACCAGCTGATCTTTAAAACCCTCTGTATTTTGCCTTGGACAGGCAACCCATTTTTCCAGGACAACTCTCTGCAGCAGAGAACTATTCTCTTTCTTTTGCCTATTAAACTTCCACTCTAAACCTCACTCTTTGTGTGTCTGTATCCTAGTTTTCCATGGCCATAAGACAAGGAACATGGATGTTACTCTAGAATAGGCTGTTTCATTGTGGGGGCTCATCCAGGATCCAAGGTAGATTCATCAGAAGAGTAAGTATAGGAGTGGATCCCAACTCTCTACTTTTTTTGAGTCCTCAATTTTAAATTGTATAGTAAAACTTAAAACTGTGTGTCTGATGGCCAGTTAAGAGATGGCCAGTTATGCTTACCTGCATTCTCAAGATGCAGGTGACAGGCTTGCTGGAGAATACTGAGTGAATCCCCCAGCACCCTCCAGGTGCTAGGAATGTTGGCTCTGTTTTGAACTGCTTGACTTTCACAAAGAGCCTAGCCATCATGTAGGACTGGAAGAGATCCAGAGGCATTTGGCTATTCCTGGACAAGGCTACATCCCAGTGTTACCCAAATGCTTCTCGACTCTTACTCTTCCAGCATTTCACTGCTCATTAGCAACAGAATCACTAAGTTTTTATCATCAATTTTTTTTTCTTTCTTCTCCATAACCACTATGTCTCCTGTCCCCTCTCTATATGCAATGCTGCGGGAATGTTTACAATTAAAGGAAATAATCCTGTTAGGCAAGATCAGCAAATGCCATAGTAACCGGGAGTATAGCTTAAGGGATTGCCATTTTTGTGATTTTTTTAGAAACAGGGGGTCTCCCCTCCCCCACCCAGTGTATGTCTTTTTCTCTATCCTTTGTCCGGCAAGCACATGGTATTTCAAGACCTACAGTGCCACCTAGTGGAAATAGGAATCCTCTCCAAGAGGTTCCTCATCAGGCCTTTGCAGGAACATTGTATTTTCCCAATTCTATTCCCTTTTTGCACCCCTCAACTATAAACCAAGCTTTATGCCCCATCCATGAATGGGAAAACTCAACAACAAGGAGGAAAATGTCTCCCAAAACCAAATTTTGTGTCAATAATTTCCCTTCAGCAGAAAAACTGCCCAGGCCCTACATTTTGTTAAGGCATCTATTCTACCTCCAGTTAGAATGATACTTAAATAATAAGGGGATTTTATGTAGTATGGATATTAACCAGCACCACTGCCTAAGAATATATACTTTAATCTGGGGAATGAAAACAGAATATAGGGTGCAACCCAGTACTCTCTCTCCATTAAGGGGCCTTGCTCACATAAAACTGTTACATAGTCTGTCCTGAGAGCCATCTGTTGGGAAGCCACGCAGATCACAGAAGTCTAGAAAGTCAAAGGGAAATCACCAACAGAGGACTAAAGTTGCATTGGTAAATGGGACTAATCCCATTGCTTAGCTCCTCTGGATCCATGCCTGAGGGTGATGTCTGCATCCACATTTAATGGATGCTGGGGCTCAGGGAACCAAGGAAGGAAACAGTGGAAAGGATACCACCATTGTCACCCCCTTCACCCTGGATCATTCCAAAAGAAAGGAAGGAGACTAAATGGATACGTTTTTCTCACGTCTCTTTTTAGATGGGTAACAGACCATCTTTGGCCTGTACTCCTCTGGAGTGCATTCTGAAGCACTAGGACTTCTATGACCCAAAGACTTTGAAGAAAAAGCAGTTCATTTTCTTTTACACAAGGGTGTGGCCTTCTTGCCATCTTGAACTAACCTGGCTTTGGAGGGAAGCCTTGATTTTAATACTATCAAAAATTAGATTTTTTCTGTAGATTAGAGAGCAAATGGTTCAAGGTTTTCTATATAGAGGTTTTCTTTGCCCTATGAGACAGCGTAGACCTTTGCAAGCATTGCACAATTGACCCATCTCTTTTAGCAGTCATATCAGGCAGGTCCAAAAGGAATAATTCTCCAAAACTAGAAAGGCAACTTCTAGGAGAACCATCTGAGGGAGCAATCTAGTGTCCCAGCCCTTCCTACCACCCTCATTCAGGGCACCTTCTAACCACACCATAGGCTCCTCCACTTCCACCATCTCCAAAACTCCATACTCCTCCAGCTTTGCTCTTACTTATATAGGAAATGTCTAATGAAGGTGATGCCACTAGGGTTCAAGTTCCCTTCTCATTTCAGGACCTTAGGCAAATAAAGGGAGACTTAGACCGATTTTCTGATTACCCTGATAGGTATATAGAAGCATTCCAAAATTTATCTCACATGTTTGACCTATCATAGAGGGATGTTATGCTGCTCCTAAGCCAAGCTCTAACTGCTGCTGAAAAACAGGCAACTCTGCAGGCACCAGAAGAATTCAAAGATGAGCAATATGTCTCCTATAGTAGGCCAAAAAGCAAAAGAGAAAATAGGCAAGGACAAAGTGACCACTGGAAATTAAACTGCCCCCAGAGATGGAGGTCACCAGGTCCCAAAACTGGTTTCACCAACGGTCCAACAGGACTGATGGGTCCCTGGGATCAGACCCCCAACTCCAGTGGCTCAAACTGCCATTATTGCTCAGAAGCCCTGGTGATTCTGGAAATTGAAGGAAAGAGGGTGGACTTCTTCTGAACACTGCAGACAGTCTTTTACTTCTCTCTAATCCAGACCTCCTCTCTTCCTGTAGCATGACTGTGATAAGCATCTCAGGAGAGTCTAACCCGATACTTTTCTCAACCCCTTAGCTGTAGTTTGGGGGACCTATTATTTATACATGCCTTCTTAATCATGCCTAAAAGCCCCACTTCTTTATTAGGTAGAGATAGTTTAGCTCACATGGGGGTAGCATTCTTATAACCCCAGGACAAACTCTTTGTTTCCCCCTGGTGGAAGCTAATATTAATCCAGAAGTGTGGGCAACTCATGAAAGAATAGGTCAAGTTGTAGCCACTAAGCCAGTCCAGATCCACCTTATGGATCCCAGGTTTTTTTCCATAAAGCTGGATTCTAGGAAAGGGCTAGAAGCCATTATTAATAATCCGAAAATGCAGGGACTCCTCAAGCCCTGTAAAAGCCCTGCAACACAACTGTCCCAAGGAACACACCTTCTTTGGGTCACTCTTCTTTCCATGGCTTTACTGTGGGTTAGAAATATCCCTTCAAAGTTAGGTCTGAACCCTTTTGAAATGCTGCATGGATGATCTTTTCTTACAAATGATTTTCTTTCAGGGCAAGAGACTTCTTAGTTAATTTAGCTTATAACCCCCTAGCTGACTTTCAACAAGAGCTAACACACCTTCATAATAAACCCACCTGCATAATAAAAGATTAGGGTGGGAGCTACCAAAGATTTGTGTTCTATGCAAATGGCACACCTGGTCTAACTAGTTTTTTACACCCTGTGTAAGTCAGACACCACCCCTTACCAGCTTATCTATGAAACCCCCTGCATTTCACCACAGACCAGCAGTCAGTTTCTCCAGTCTCCTGTCTGCAACAGAGAGCTATTCTCTTTCTTTTGCCTATTAAACTTCTGCTCTCAACCTCACTCTTTGTGTGTCTATGACTTTGTTTACCATAGCTGTGTGACAGTGAACCTCAAGTGTTAGTCCAGATATTGAAGCTGTTTTATTATGAAAACATACTTCTGATTATGCAGTCTCCTGCTTAAAATTTTTAAATGGCTTTCCATTAGAATGAAATTCAAAAGTCCTTTATGCCCTGAAAGCCTACACCAGTTGACTCCTAGCTTCATTTGTGAGCATCTCATTTCTTTTCTTACTATACAATAATGACTGTATCAGCTAGGATTGACTGTTACATAAGCCACAGAAGTGAATTCTGTGCAATTTAAGCAAAAAGAGGAATCTATTGCCTTTTTATGCTTGTTGTAGAGAATTAAAGGCAAAGCCTATTTCATAATTCTGGAATGACAGAAATAAGCTTGGTTTTAAGAGTTAGATGAACAAGAATTAACCAATAGGCTTCATTCTACTACCATTGGACTAACATAGGTCTGATCATTTTCTGCTCTTTTGAGTACACATTTAAGGTTTAAACACCTAAGAGAAGCTATTATTGTCTTGGCATGGGTAACGTGTTCACTCATGAGCCAAGAGGGTATGAAATGTGGAAGGTTCAACTCACCAGTAGAAAAGAGAATGCAATTTGGGAAAGAAATGAAAGGAATTCTGAATAAGTTAAAACAACAGAAATTATTTCTAAGGATTTCTTATTAGTTGATGTGTCCCTTTTGCAGAGGCACTTGCCCTAAACTGTTAATCTCAGTGGTTACCTTTTAAAATTCTATTAAAGCACACTTTACTTTTATAATAACATTAATATGTGTATGATTTTATAATCTCTATTCCCTTCACTTTAAGTTTCATAAAGGCAAGGGTTATATCTATTTAGTTTTTTTGCAATACTATTGCATCTATTATTTTATCTAGGCGTAAAAGGCACATATGATTTACAGAATACTGTAAAAGAAAATTATGCAAAATTCTACTGATGTAGTCAATTAAATGATGTTAAAATATTTAAAAGAATTTTATAATGAAATAGAAAATGTGTATGTTAAAAATAAAAAGAATTGAAAATTCTGTATTTGGTATATAGGCAATTATATAGAAGAAAACAAAACCACAAACTATATACTAAAAAGCTTGAAAAATACTTTATCACTTTTTCATTTATGAAGCTTAGTTTTGACACAGAATTCTTGACTGGCATTTATATGGTTTCAGGCTAAAAGCAGGAGGGCCCCAATCCCTCTGGTTTGTAAGGTTTTTGCTGAGAAATCTGCTGTTAGTCTGACAGATTTTTTTATAGGTTACCTGATACTGATACTCTGTCTCACAGAATATCTTTCTCACAGAAAACTCTTTCCTTCACATTGATTTTTTTCAGACAAACAAGTGCTGAGGGAATTTGCCACTACCAAACCAGCACTACAAGAAATGCTAAAGGGAGTTCTAAATTTTAAAACAAAAGCTTTATATACACCAAAATAGAACTGCCTTAAAGCATAAGCCTCACAGGGCCGGTAAAACAATAACACAATGCAAAACAAAAACAAAGTGTCTAGGTAACTACTAACAGGATTAACTGAACAGTACCTCACATCTTAATATTAACATTGAATGTAAATTGCCTAAATGCTCCACGTAAAAAAAATATAGAATGACAGAATGGATAAAACTCCACCAACCACTTATCTGCTGTTTTCAGGAGAGTCACCTAACACATAAGGACTTAGGAAACTTAAGGTAAAAAGGTGGAAAAAGATATTTCACAAAAATGAAAACTAAAAGCAAGCAGGAATAGCTATTCTTATATCAAACAAAGCAAACCTTAAAGCTACAAAAGTTTGTTGCTTTAAGGTCTGTATCCTTTTCTATATTTAAAAAAAAAAAAAAAAAAAAAGACAGGGCTGGGCGCAGTGGCTTATGCCTGTAATCCCAGCACTTTGGGAGGGTGAGGTGGGCAGATCACGAGGTCAGGAGGTTGAGACCATCCTGGCTAACACGGTGAAACCCCGTCTCTGCTAAAAAAAATACAAAAATATTAGCCAAGTTTGGTGGTGGGTGCCTGTAGTCCCAGCTACTTGGGAGGCTGAGGCAGGAGAACGGCGTGAACCCGGGAGGCAGAGCTTGCAGTGAGCCGAGGTCACACCACCACACTCCAGCCTGGGCAACAAAGTGAGACTCCATCTCAAAAAAAAAAGAAAAAAAAAGACAGATACTATGATACTAGCTAAGCATATGAAATACATAAAAAGACAGGGTTGTTTTAAAATGGATTGCAAAACATAGTAATGATTTATGGATATTAGATTTTTCCAAATTACCTTCATAATCAAAAAGTAAATTTTAGAAGCAGTTGACATTAATGGAGTAGTTAATTTCCTGTAGCTATAATTTTATTTTAAACTTGGGGGAAGGACACTAACTCGCTGATTCTTACTGTTAACTTACAGACTCGAATGAATTGAGAACACACCTGAATAAACTATAAAGGACCCAAAGTTGAACAAGAAATATGTTTAGTGTGAAGGCTGGTTATAATGATATCCCATAGCTTATTTGTTGCTTTTTAATATTTTTTCCTTTATTTTTGATAAACAAGCTATAATTCAATGTGGTAAAATATCCAGGCCGTAATATAATTTAAAAATTGGCCATCTTGAGAAATTGATTTTATTTGACCTACTTTGTATTCTAATTTAGAAAATATGCATATGTAATAAATATCCAAGTTGTGTGCTATTTGTTTAGTTCTCAAACATTTTCCTTTCTATTTTTATCTACAAAGATTACAAGTATGTTTCAATATATATTTAATGAGGAAGCTTACTTCTGCATTATTGAACCAAAACTTTTTACATGAAGGTGAATAAAGATGTAGATATGGTTGCTCCAGTAAGGTGCAATTTCCACCCAAGAAAGCAAAGTTTTGGGAAACATTTGTTTTTAAACCAATGTTGTTGTGGCCCAATTATATTGCAACAATATTGCTTTATAAAAAACTAGAGACTGCTATGTAAATATGATAAACCATAGTATCTTGTAATTTGTCAGAGAAGTATATTTAAATTTTAAAATATATTATTATGTTTTAAGTGACTGAAGTATGCAAATAACCTTTATGTCTTTTTGTAAATTAAAAGTTCTGTAGAAGTATTACTTCAAAAAAGTAAAAGCAATTTGTGAAAGGTAGTTAATGATAATGACTGTAAAATTTTTTATGATTTTATTTTTTGTGTATAAACTATATTATGCCCTTCTTTTAGAGAAAAGTCCTTTTCCAGAGAGATATGAACAATTATTTTTAGCTTGGTAGACAAAATAGGGGGAAATGGAAATTTCATGCAAGGTTTTAAAAAGGGTTTTTAAATAAAATGCACATATATATACCACATATTTCATAATTCTAACCTTTTTTCCTGTTCGAGTCTTGGTTTTCTTCTTAAGAAAACTGAATTGGAATTTTGATACGAATATCTCTTAATGGAAGACATGAGGCAGGTTTGAAGTTCTAACATTTTATGTAGAACCCAAATGGGAAGTCTTGGTTATTATAGTAGAGTACAGTCAGCATTTTTGGTACCAGGGTATTTGTCAACCCATTATAGCTCATTTTACAATTGATATTACAATTGGTTGGTATTTAACAGACTTCTTCATCTGAATAGGTAAACATAATAAAAGTTTCAGGCCATTTGTTCTATTAGGGACATTCTAATTATTTTTACCCTAGCTCTAAAGAGTACAGCTACTGTGGGTTTTTGGAATCCCCATGGGTTTATGGAAACCCTGTGGATTTCACTGCTTCATTCAGAAGCTCTGTTTTTGTGGGGGATGCAGGAGGTTACATGTCAAAGCTTTATCCAGTTCTTCTCACAAGTGGTCCTTTGGCTAGATACAAAAGACCATTCACATGGACGAAGTGCTAGGGTTTGCCCTCCTTGGAATAAATCAGAAGGTGATCTGGCGGATAAGATTACTTGATTTGTACTCAGCTGAGAGCCTGGGGTCGAATGTGGACGACTAGGAAAGGCCTAAAAGGAAGAGCAATGATTGATGATCTGTTTTCTTTTATGGTGAGCTCTCCTTAAACATTGGAAAGCAATAGCCTTGAGCAAGGCAGATTCTCAATTGTCACACACACACAACCTAACGATGCTCATACTAAATGTTCTTTATGTCGATGTAATGTCCCTTGCAGCTGGCTGAAGAGCTTCAGAACAAGCCATTAAACAGTGAGATCAGAGAGCTCTTGAAACTACTGTCAAAACCCAGTGTGAAGGTGAGGACATATTGCGCTGGTAATAAATACCTTCAAACAGGGCCACTTTCTGAGCCTTCAGATGAATTTTGTTTCAAGCATCAATTCTCAAGTAAATGTGTTTCAAATAGGTACAGGATTTTAATAGCCTAAATCCTATTAATAAGAAAGAGGTGAGCTTTTGATTATAATGTGATGAGAAACTATAAAGTACTCTAATTGGGAAGCTCAGAATTGAAGTTCTGACAAATATAATGTAGCTTCAAGGTCATTTTCATTTTAAATAAAGAGTACACTATACAGAACCTTCTAGTAATTTTGTTTAGGCCCATTTTACTTGGGTAGTTAATGGGATTCCAATATGTTTGACAAATATACCTATTTTTCTGTAGGATCATTTCAACATTTCTCTTTATTTCCCCTTTCACCTCCCCATTTCCTGTCCCTTTACTAATTTATGTTTCAAAATATCATTCCATTTTACAGAGAAGAGTATTTTTCCAATGTAAAATACCCATAAAATATTGGCAGACAGATTTCAGTTCTTCCTTTCCCATTGCCTCCTGAGTTAATCACTTATTTTTCATCCAAATGTGATCAGTTTACAGCAGGCTTTTAAGAATTTTCCTGCAGTTATTCTGAGGTCATTACTGCACTAAATCCTGCACTGTATATATTTTGGACTTGACACTGTCACAATTATGTGTCAGATATTGTTCTGTGAGTCAGAATTGCATATGGATTACATAATTACATAATTAAAATGATCATTTAGCTTGAGATGATTACTGGTGATCATATGTAGAGTGTTGAATGAAAATTTCTGCCTAGATACAAAAACTAGTTTCTACGTTTTTTGAGAAATAGCTTTTGGAATTGTGCTGTAGTTAGTCTTACATTTATTTTTATAAAAAGAGAGATGGTATTAAATAAAAAATGACATTAAAAACATGTATGGACTGTAAAACCTAATCCCTATAAGTAAATATAAGTACATGAATATATTGCTATAAAGGCTAAACAGGCTATGATTAATGATGTAAGGGTGAATGATTTATAGTGGTTCAGGAAGTCATTAAATTTTTGTTCTAAAAGAACAAGGATCAGATTATAGCAGAAAAGTTCCTTGATGTTAAAAGCAAAGTGTGTAAAAACATTAAGAGAAGGAGATTTTTAGCCAGAGAATGTTCTGAAGATTTCTTCATTTAGTCTTAGTCTGCACCTGAGAAGTTAGTATCACCCAGGGGAGGGAGAGGTGAGCTATGAGTAGTTTCTTAAACTCCTTCTTGAGATTATTGTTTTGGTTTAAGGGTATTAGAAATGAAAGCAGCATGTTTCACACACACACAAAAATCCCTGATTATGGTATTTGGTTCAAGAGTGTTTCAAATGGAATAGCTAATTATGTAATATTATACTGGATGAGAACTGGTATTTGGCTCAAGAAAGAGGTATGACTTTAGACAGTATTAAGAAGGGCCATTTGATACAATATTATAATTAGATAGTTAAATTTTATTAGGTGGAAAATATTTTAGATAGATAATTTGGTTATTTTTCATATTTATCTAGCAGTGTGACTAAAGAATGGTGTAAAGTTGTCATGAAAGACATATATTCATATATGTAGGAAATATGTGTAGAAAATAGATAATATTCCAGGATACATGATGTTTAATTTGGCAATGTCAGTTTGTAGTTAGCTAGTCTTGGGAAGAAAATATCCTTTTTCCCTTTTTGATCTGACATTTAACATTGCTTTTCTTGAAGTCATTCATATTATCTACCATCACTTTGACCTCATTTCCATATTACTTCAAGAAGTTAAACCCCCAAATAAAGACTATTTCAAGATATAATCAGTTAATCTATTTTTGTCCTGGGAGTAAACTAAAATCTTTGTTTGTTTTTCTTTTAAACAGAAGCAAGGTATGTAGGTTGTTAGTTGTATTGACAGTCAAAATATGAAAAATCCAACTCTAGTGTGTTAATTTGAAAGTATCTTTCATTTCTAGTAGGTTAGGGAAGTTATTTACTTTGTAAAGATTTGCTATTTCATTTTAAATACTTAATTCATTGTACTAAAAGTAAAGTTGAAGTATATCTTCAAAGTAATAGAACTTTAAAAAAAACACAGATGCACTCATTTGCACACACACACACACACACACACACACACACACACAACCAAATATGCACCCATTCTGGTAGATAATACACATATTTCAAACATTTGGCAATTCTTCCCGAAAAAATTTATAACTTTCTTCGGCAATTCCTAAATGTCACCGGGGACAGATATTCATTCATTCGTTTATTCTTTTATTTTTTTATGGAGTCTTCCACTGTCTTTTGGGCTGGAGTGCAATGGCGCGATCTCGGCTCACTGCAACCTCCACCTCCCAGGTTCAAGTGACTCTTCTGCCTCAGCCTCCTGAGTAGATGGGATTACAGGTGTGTGGCACCACACCCGGCTAATTTTTATGTATTTTTAGTAGAGACGGGGTTTCACCATGTTAGCTAGGAACGCCTCAATCTCCTGACCTCCTGATCCGCCCCCCTCAGCCTCCCAAAGTGCTGGGATTACAGGCATAAGCCACCGCGCCCAGCCATTCATTTATTCTTAGATATTTTTCTATTAATCCCTATTGTGGGCCAGGCCCTATGGATGCAGATTATAGAAGATATATGTACACTAGTGAAGGTGATAGGAGAAATACTGGATTTAAAAGAAGGAGTGCATGGAAATGATATGAAATACATAGGAACCGTGCTAAACCCAAACTTGGGCAGGGGGAGAATATTGAAGAAAACTTTACAGAGGAAGTGGCATATAAGTGAGACCTCATGGTGGAGTATGAGGGAAACAGAAGGGGACAAAGAAATGGGAGATGGGTTGGGGGTGGGATGTGAAAAAGAAATGCTTTCAGTACAGGGAAGAGCACGTAAAGTCCCATAAAGGAAAAACTTTCAGTTTGAAGATGTAAAAATGCAAAACCAGCCTCAGAACAGGTGAATGGATGGCTTGTGAAGGAGGAACGGGTAACAGTTTGGAGCTGGGGAGTCAAGCCTTCTCAATAGGGTTTGTCAAGGACAGTCTGCTTCATGCCTGCAGTTCCAGCATTATTACAAATAAATAGCCTTTCTCCCATTTTCAATCGTTTCCCTATTTGGGGGATAAATTATATGGCCACAGCTGAAATCGTGAGCTTATTAAAAAGTGGAAAACCATTCAAAGGATTTGAAGCAGGAAGTGATATGTCACTCCATATGTAGTCTAAGACCAGCCTTTTGAGGCATTGGGAGGTGTAGAATGGGAGAAATAAAATACTGAATGGAGAAAGGCCAGTGGGAGCCTGTAGAAATAATTCAGATAGAATACTAGCACTTTGATCGGCCAAGGTGGGCTGATCACCTGAGGTCAGGAGGTCGAGATCAGCCTGGCCAACATGGCGAAACTCTGTCTCTACGAAAAATACAAAAATTACCTGGGCGTGGTGGCAGGTGCTTGTAATCCCAGCTACGTGGGAGGCTGAGGCAGGAGAATCACTTAAACCTGGGAGAGGGAGGTTGTAGTGAGCTGAGTTTGTGCTCTTAACTCCAACCTGGGTGAAAGAGTAAAACTCTATCACACACACACACACACACACACACACACACGTACACACACACACACACAAAAGCATACGACTGAAGTCCTAATGAGAGTGTGGGATGGGTGGAAGGAAGCATGGGGGATGGGCCGCTTGAGGGACAACTTCAATACGTGGTCTTGGAATAACTAATACTTTGAGATAAAAAAAGAACAATTGCCACTAGAGTGAACTCCAAAAATATTAAAAATTTAAGTATAAGAAGTTGAACCATAAGAATATTATTGGGCCGGGGGCTGTGACTCAGTCCTGTAATCCCAGCACTTTGGGAGGCCAAGGCGGGTGGATCACAAGGTCAGGAGATCGAGACCATCCTGGCTAACACAGTGAAACCCAGTCTCTACTAAAAATATAAAAAATTAGCCAGACGAGGTGGCGGCGGGAGCCTCTAGTCCCAGCTACTCGGGAGGCTGAGGCAGGAGAACGGTGTGAACCCGGGAGGCAGAGGTTGCAGTGAGCGGAGATCACACCACTGCCCTCCAGCCTGGGTGACAGAGCGAGACTCCATCTCAAAAGAAAAAATATATATGTTTTTAATTGAAAAAATATGTATTAGAAGAAAATTTGAAAGTTATGTGATCATGGGCCAGGCATGGTGGTTGACACCTGTAATCCCAGCACTTTGGGAGGCCAAGGTGGGTGGATTACAAGGTCACCAGATGGAGACTATCCTGGCTAACACAGTGAAACCCCATCTCTACTAAAAATACAAAAACTTAGCAGGGCGTGGTGGCGGGCGCCTGTGGTCCCAGCTACTCGGGAGGTTGAGGGAGGAGAATGGCATGAACCCGGGAGGTGGAGCTTGCACTGAGCGGAGATTGTGCCACTGCACTCCAGCCTGGGCTACAGAGGGAGACTCCATCTAAAAAAAAAAAAGGAAAAGGAAAAGAAAAGAAAGGAAAAAAGAAAGTTATGTGATCATGGAATAGAAAAACGTTTGAAACACAAAGACAGGAATACACACATACAGACACAGAAACATGCACCCATAAAGGAAAGAATCTTTTAAAATCCATAAGTGAGGTTACAAGGAATCATTTATTAATATACCTGATTTATGATATTTGTCCTTAATAAGATGTCTTAATTTATTACGTTCACTTTATTTTATCTTTTACAAAGTGACGTGATAAAGACTTAAAAGGAAATAGAGATATTCTTTTTTGATAATACATAATTGTATTTTTCATTTAATTATTTATTTATTTATTTATTATTTTTTTATTTTTTATTTTTTTTTATTTTTATTATACTTTAAGTTCTAGGGTACATGTGCATAATGTGCAGGTTTGTTACATATGTATACATGTGCCATGTTGGTGTGCTGC